>NW_026083311.1:0-77801 GCF_020184175.1 Aphis gossypii
GAATATTTGGACTGTAACCCGTTCGACTGAATATGTGGCCAAATACTTTGACATAAATAGAAAAAACAGCCCTTTATATCGACTGCAGGAAATACACATTTTGCAGCATTCATTGCACCTTTTTCGAAGTCGAACATAATAGATTTTGGACTAAGTTGTGGATGTAAGGTTTTTAATGCAAGAAACATGCGTTTATAAGTCTCTTCTTTCTTGTTGTACAAAAATGTGTAAGAAAATTTACTTCAGATGTTATAGTCCCCACGACACAGTGAGTTGTTAGTTGAGTATTTTTTGCAGTTTCTTTTAATTTTTCGATGGTTTTTTTTGCCTCAATTTTGCCCATGTCGGGAATGTGATTTTGATAAGTTGTACGAAGAACTACTTCACTAAATGAGTGTAAACGTCCACGGCATTTTTTTGTGGTGTATTCCAAACACCTCCAAATAATTTTTTCTGTTGTTTCACGTTCTTTTTGGAATAAGAAAGATTTATATTTTAATATTATTCCTCCTTTTTGGCTGGTAATATACTCCAAAATACAGACTGTCTGCCGTGGTATATTGTCAAACGAATACTGTCGTGTACGGGCGTTCGTACACGAAGTAAACAAATTATTGTTATCTAGTAACTTATCTTGAAAATCATAAATATTGCGATAATAATGACGCGCGAGATTATTGATGTGCTATGAAATGAACCGCGACGTTATTTACGCGATATTATTACCGCGACAATATTGTCGCGATAATTTGACGGTACACCAGGTGACTTAGGTAATACCTAACTGAACGCTATAAGTTATCAAACATGTGATATGTACCTGCCTACATGCCTAACAAATAAAACTTTAATCAAGACTTATATAATGCTATTTCAAAAGTTAGTCAGCTAGCATGCACAACTAATATAGGTAAATAAAGTCAAATCAAATAATTAAAGTAGTTTATTATAACTATTGAACATAAATCTAAACTTGAGCTTTTTAATTATTAATATTTTTATTGTCTGAAAACTGAGAATGAACTGTACCTATGGATCTACTATGTAGGTACCTAGCCTAGGTACCTACTACCTATTATTTTTATATTATTCTACCTATTTATTCTGTCTCTGTTTATATATATATATATATTTTTAATAGGTTATTACAATTAAACAATTCACAATATTAAATATTGTAAATTAAATAAATATTTAGTAAAAAGATTGATACTCACCGGAAATGTATACAACTGTGAACCGATCCTTTAAATTCTTTCACGAGCGCGATCTTAATAAAATAAAGCAATATCGTAAATGGTAAATCACATAAAAAGTTTAAAAAAAAACACTGATCAATGATTATGATGCACACATTGGCAAGTCAAAGGACGTGACGAATAAAATAATTGCACCGTAATAACGTGGCGTCGTTTTAATGAAGTAGTAGATTACATAACTTAGATTTTAGACGAGTAGAACGAGTGTACGAGCAATATGGACACAATAGAGTAACAGACAACAAGTAACAACTACAAGTTGCCGCAGTCCCGTTCTGTGATGGGGCGAGCAACGGTCGCGGGCCAACGATATTGTGGTTGTTATTGCATTGCGAGTACTGTAGCATAATATGCGGGATTCCCTAAAACTATATTTTAAGCCGCGAAAGAAGACGAAAATAATATATTATTTAACTTATAGGCTACGCTTATGACTTATGTTAATTACAATACTGTTTTTATGTAGATAATTAATTTAAAAGTGACCATTTAAGTTAGTACTACACGCATATGCCGTAATGGTTCTAATTGCGTAATATTATTCACGCAAACAACACTAAAATTTGTTCCCATATATTATATTACGAATTACAATATTTTTTACTAAAACCTACAAATAGTGCAAATATATTATCAGTATAACATTTCGCACCAATGCTGACACAAATTTATTATCTGCAGATGACAAGCCTGCAGCCTATAATTCATCCAGCTATGCCAGTATACCACCGACGTTCGCATAACCACAAGAAATACTGTCTGGCTTTTGTTCACCAGTGGCACAAATTAAGGTGCCAAATTGTGGGCATACCAAAGGGGGAGGGCGCTTATTTTATACTTTGCCCCGGGTAAAAAATATACTAGATCCAGCACTGCTCACCACTAAAATAGTACTTCGCCAACGTTGCCACAACTACCAGAAACACTAATTTGCCTTTGCTCGCATATCGTGTGAGGCCCGTAATATGTCAGTACTCAGTCAATACTGGCTGCCGGTGCTAGTTTTCAAGTACTTATGTAGTACTGGCTAACATTTCAGCCAGTACTGTGCCCGTAAGGGCAGGACAACTGTTGGATAGCCAGGACAGGCGCAGTACTACGCCTTTTGTGAGTGTCGGCGTAAGTCATAAATTTCCGATTGGGTAGGAGGTCATTTAGGTGTTAATAAAACTATTAAACGCATACAGAAGCAATTTAGATGGAAAGGTATGAAAGATGATGTTAAAAAGTACGTAAAAAATTGTACATCGTGTCAAGTAAATAAAATGTCAAATCGGCATGTAAAGCAACCAATGGCTATTACATCAACAAGTACAAAACCATTTGAAAAAATATTTTTAGATATTGTAGGTCCATTACCAACGACCTTGTCTAATAATAATTATATTTTAACAATGCAAGATGACTTATCTAAATACACGCTAGGAGTACCAATACCATATCATCAGGCAAACACGGTCGCGGAAGCTTTTGTTATACATTTCATGTGTGTACATGGAATACCGGTAACGATATTGACAGATCAGGGAACGGATTTCCTTAGCAAAACATTTACGGAAGTTTGCAAATTGTAAAAAATAAATAAAGTTAATACTAGTCCTTTTAGACCACAAACAAATGGAGGTCTCGGAAGATCACATAGAACTTTGGCTGAGTACTTAAGACATTATGTGGATAAGAATTTAAATAATTGGGATCATTTGTTACCAAATGCATTTTTTGTATATAATTCAACGGTACATACATCAACTAATTTTCAACCATACGCGTTAGTGTATGGGCGTGCGTTAGAAATACCGATTAAATTAAAATCCGAGCCAGAGCCACAATATAATTATGATGATTATTTATATGATTTGAAACAGAGTATGCAAGTGTCGCATAAATTAGCAAGAGAGAAGTTAATTGAACACAAAGTAAAAAGTAAGGACCGATATGACAAAAATGAGAATCCTGTAAATATACACGTGAAAGATTTAGTACTTTTAAAAGATAACGCACATAAAAACAAACTTAATTCACTATGGTTAGGACCATAAGAAGTAATTGAAGTAATAGGAGATAAAAATATAGTTATACAACGTGGCCGACGAGGCATTACCGTACATAAAAATAATGTAAAACGGTATTATAATGATAAAGCAAATGATTAATTAAATATAAAATTATAGTATAAATGAATAGATAAAGGAAGTTTGTTAAAAAAAAAAATAATAATTAATGATATGTAATAAACTAACAAACCATATAACTAGATGTTATTAAGTAGTACTATAATGAAGGTATAATTTTTTCTTTTAGATTGGTGATGATGGTTGGACTTAACAGTGCTAATGAAATAAATTCATCGGAATATTATACATATGTACCCTATGAACAATCCAAGGTTTTTTTATTATGAAAATTTAGGCCCCACTAAGGTGATAGGAGCAGAGTATAAACTGGTTACGTATTTTTCACTTAAGGAATATAATACAAAGTATGACTTATTAGGTTTTAAAATGAAAAATATAACAAATATATGTACTGACAAACGTCATATAGATTTGTGTGGGAAATATCAAATAGTAATAACTGATTTATATGATGAAATAACTAATCAAAAGGAACGATTGTATATGTCATTAGGAGGTAGTGTTAATCAAACCGATGTTTATCAAGAAAATAAACGAAACAAAAGGGGATTAATAAACTTTGTTGGTAACGCCGTGTATACATTATTTGGTGTATGTGATGATAAATGTGCAAAGAAAACTAGAGAAGCAATCAAACAAACAGAGGAGACAGGAGCTAATATTTTACACATAGTGAAATCACAAACAACAGTAGTAAAAACAGCAGTTAAAAAGATTGCTAGTTCATTAAATCAAACAGAGGCCTATATAAAGAAATATCAACTAAAGAACAAAAATTACATGAGCGAATGATGCAATTACAGAATATAACTGATGACGTATTAGATTTACTATTGGCTAGCGAAGTCCATAATCTATACACTATAATAACTAATCAGTATGCGTATGAAACCTCAACGTTGGAACAGATAATAACAGCTGCAAGAGAAGGGTTAATACATCCAAGTCTTATGACACCACAAGAACTTGCATCAACATTGAAAACAGCAGAACGAACAATAAAAAAACAATATGCTATACCTATGGGAACAGAAGCATCAGAATTAAGTGAATTTTTAAAAATAACAAAAATAAGCGTATACTATGAAAATGAACAATTGGTATTTATTACAAGAATACCATTGGTTGTCGACGTAGAACTTTCGTTGTATAATATAATAACTATACTAATACAGTAATACAATTTGTTGAAGACGGAGTTGACTCATGGTATATTTCCACAAATACATATACTTACGTTGCAATAACTAAGGATAGAAAACAATTTACTACCTACACGGAAAAGGAGATAAAAGATTGCATTGAAACAGCAATATACAGAATATGCAAGGCTACACAGCCAATGTTAGATAACAATGATAATACACCATGTGAAATGCAAATATTTAAAACACCGGATGCATTACAAACGGGATGTAGTATCAACAAATTTCCATTAGTTAGAAACATTTACCACAGAATTCTTAATAAAAACACATGGATACATGCTGGAGATGATACTTTAACAATACGTTGCACAGATTTACCCAAATCGTTCGTTCAAGAAGTTAAGGTTTCAGGTGCAATAACTATATTAGACATAAATTGTCAAGTATTCACACGTGACGCAGTGTTGACTCCTATAGAGGATATTTCGAGTACAAATTATAAAGATTTTGTACCTAATACTAAAATACAGAATATATTTAATAAAATACCTGAACATATACATAAATATAAATTGAGCGATGTATGGAATAATACATCAAAAATACAACTAACAGATCTGCACAGGGTGTCAGGGTCACTTGATGAGATTCAGCAAATGATAGACGAGGAAGTTATTAGAGAACAAAGTCAAAAACACCAGTTAATACATTCAAATCTTTTGTATGTTACAATAATTTTGGCTATACTATCTATTATATTAATAATAGCTATATACATACTATTAAAATGTAGATACGTTAGCAATCGCCAAGTGATTGATATACCAAGAAGATTGGCTAATTATAGATCACAAATACGAAATGTAAGAAGGGGAAATTTTGCTTCAGAAATATATGATGAAGTACCATTTAGCGCACCACCATCACCACGTTAATATTAATATTAATAATTCATTATTATTCGTAAAAAAAAAATATTAAATAATAACAAATAATATAAAAATAAGTATAATTTAATAATCAATAAATATATATATAAAATGTAACATAGGATTTAATTAACTAATATTGAATTGTTTATATTATTCAGAAAAGAAAAACATAAATTCATAATCATGGACTTTGAATTTTCAATGGTAAAAAGAACGAGTATAGTAGTTATCTCTGGTGCTATATCAAATAGCTTGGAAAAATTTGAGGATAGTAAGTTAGAAGGTAGACCTTTATTGCTACCAATTGACGAAAAAGCTAGACCCATGATAGAGAAAGAGTTGCAAGTAGCAGTTAAAGAGATAAAGAGAATATTTGTGTGCAAAACAGAGTTACGAGATAGGTTAGATCAGTTAAAACAAAGTTTAAATTCAACACGAAATAACTTAACGAGAGATTATATTGATCATTATATCAGACAAGGGAATAAGGAAAATAATATAATAGTAGTATGGAATGGGCATTCGGATAAAACAATTCTACAAAGGTTAAATTTAGATTATCCAATGTTAAACATTACATGTTATGACAAGTATTTAAATAAGAATTTTTTTTATTCAGTTTGAAAAATTAAGCAATAGGGAGATTATCTTCGAAATAGATATAGGAAAATTCGATAAAACAGGAAGATTGTTGAACTTAGTAGAAACGTATGACAGAATATGTATAAAAAAACATAAGACTACGTATGCACATGACGCAAGATTGGATGTGGAATATACAAAGTGTATATTCAATTATGTGTTACAGAAGCAACAGTACGGAAATTTAATAAAACATTTTAAAACATAAATAGGTACTGTTATATCCTATGATTAAGTTTAGTTATTCAGTTATTTAATTTGGTATGTGGGTAGAACGTAACGTTCGTGTGTAATGTTAATTAATTATTCACGAATTTATTTTATTATTTTAATTGTATTAATCAAGGTGAAGGAGATTTAAATATTAAAAATATATATATATATATATATATTAAAAATATACTATACTAACATACTTTATATTGTATTCTTAATTTATTTAAATTTGATATAACTAACATTATTATTAAGTTACCAATGTAAAACTGAAATTGTAAGTGTAACTGAGTGCATTTAAGAAAAATTGTAAAGATTTCTGTCTTGCAGACATAAACCTTTTTTTTTGTGGGGAGGTGTTATGGGCTATGAGATATCTGTAAGATATCTACGAGATATCAAGGCTAATTTAGTATGACCATGCCTCGTGTCAAGGGTAATGCGGATGCTACTATGACCATGACACGTGTCGGGATAGTAAGCGCACTAATAATTACAGTGCACTAATGATGCATTTGAGATGTTATTGCACATTCTCAAATTCGTGTCCGAATTTGCAACAACAACTACAAGGACACCTGGTTTCACCCAAAAGGCGACAACTCGACGTAAACAAGAGACGCACCACAATATATAAGGGAGCCCGAAGACCAGCAACGAGAGATGTACCAAAGCTATCAACAACTGAGCACTTTCACGACACTCAGCCACTTATTTTGTTTGTTACATGTATTTAATTTATATGCAATAAAGATATATTTCGTTATTGAGTTTAACTTTCTTTCAAATTAACCATTTGGATTCAAATCTGATACTGGCACGCAACATATGTTAGAGTGAAATTGTAGAACATTGGTATGCAGTTATATTGTTATAGTACCTATAACTATAACATTTATGTTTAATTTATCTTAAGTTTATCCAAAAACTAAATTTGGACCTCAAAATAGAGCATTTTCTTCCACATACTATAATGATTTTAATTGGATAAAATATAGTATTCAAAAAGATGCTATTTTTTGCTACCCTTGTCGCTTATTTGCTGTAACTTCTGGCCACAATGAAGAAACGTTTACTAAAATCGGCTTTAATAATTGGAAAAAGGTAATTTTATACATTTGTGATTTGTTTTTTATTTTTTTATTCTTGTTTGTGGTACGTACCTAATTATATTATATAATTTAAATATATTCCAGTTAAGTGGAGCAAAAAATGCTAAAACCAAAAATACTAAATTCCAAAACATGCATATTCTGAACATCATTTAACTACCATAGTTAAATGGGCTGAATATAAAAAATCATGTCAATCTGGTAATAGTATTATTACCCAATTAACAGCTGCTCATACTAAACAAATTAAACAAAATAGAGAGTATATGAAATGTATAATTGATATTGTGTTACTACTTAGCCGCCAAGGTTGTGCTTTTCGAGGTCATCGTGAGAATGATACTTCAGATAATAAAGGTAATAAATTAATAAATTATTATATTATTAAGTTCAAGTTTTTTCTTCAATTATACTCTTTTTGGTCATGTTAAAGTAAATTTAATTTATGTGTTAGGTAATTTCAAAGAATTATGTGAACTCATGTCAAAGTATTATCCGGAATTTAAAAATAAATATTTTAATAAGTTGACAAATCACACTAGTTGGTTAATCCAAAATGATCTGATTAACATCTGTGCTGAAAATGTAAAAAGTACCATCGTAAATGAAATACAAGAAAGTGGAATGTTTAAATTGTAGTTTCTTGTGATGAAGCTAGGTAATATAAATTAATTTAGCTAAAAATTATTCAACTAAAAGAAAGTTAGTTACTCATAATATTATAGTGACATATAATTATAATTTTTTTTGCATTTGAAAAATATATTTTGGATAGGTATATAATTGAATTGATTGAGTATGAAGTAATCCGTAGAACATAAATACTGTCAATTGTACTACCTACTATTTAAAGTATATCATGACTCGATTTCAATGTTATATATTTATATCACAGGTGTCACAAACAAGAACAACTATCAATTTGTATTCGGTATCCAAAACAATTAGATGTACAAGAAAGATTTTTGTACTTTGTCGACGTTTCAAAAAGTCAAAATGCTGATGCATTAGTTTCTGTGTTACTTAAATTTATCAACTCATCAAATTTAGATAAAATACCAATGATAGGTCAATCATATGATGGGGCAAATGTGATGTCTGGGTCTAATAAAGGTGTGCAAACAAAGCTAAGAGAAGCTCACCCTCAAGCTAAGAATGCTATCTATGTGCACTGCATGGCACATAGATTGAATTTGGTAGTAGTTGACATGTGTAAACATTTAAAGGTAGACCTTCAATAAGTAAGATTATAATCATATTATAATCATATAATAATATCATAATCATAATTATATCATAATTATAGTTAGTTTGAGTACCCGATTTTCAGAGGAGAGTTTAAAAATTGCAACAGCAGTTGATGGATTATTTAAATTAAATTTTCAACACCCAATCTTCTTTTGTGATTGATTTTTATAAAGTATGTTATAACTAAATAAATATAACTTGTATTTAATAAATATTTATGAATTATGAATTCCATTTGACAAATACTTTTTTTAAATTATTTTGTTTTAATTAAATTCGATGGTTAAGCGCACACATGTGTTAAGTGCAAATTTTGTGTAAAATGTGTTATGTAATGAAATAAACATTTCAAATTGTGTATTTTTATGTGCACAAATGAGTTATATGAAATACTCTTGTGACGTCATATTACGCAGATGTCAGATGTTGTATTTACTTTAGGTATCTATCACATATGTGATAAGAGCACTTAGCACATTTGTCATTTCCGTTTAATGACGGTTATTTCATTTAACACATCTGGCTCTTTAGATAATAGAATAGTTTATTTAAAGAATTCATCTATAATTATTTATATTGTGCCTGGTAACATTGTATTTCCTTAATGCAATTCTATATTATCAATAGAATGATAATAATATTAATTGTAAAGATTTTAATCAGATATTATTAACTAAGTCTTACTGTTTTAATAAAATGTTAGATAAATAATTACACGTACTTAAATAGTTTCCTCTTTATAAATTATAAGTATAAATAATTGTATTTATATGTACAATGACTTCAAGAACGAGAAGGTTACTGGCAATGTGTAAAGATACATCAAATACAAGTATGAATAATAATAGTTTTTATAAAAATTGTTACTAAATTATCTATTTAAACAGATATACAAAACAAGTCACCACCATACTGTTTTGATTCTGAGTCTAATAGTGGTAGTATGAATTATGAAGACTCAGACTCAAGTGATTATTATGTTCCAACATCAATGGCAATTATAGATTCTTCATCTGATGAAGATGATGATATGCCAAAAAATGTACCTGACAGAGGTAATTTAAAATTTAATTATAATATAAATAACAACTTTTAGTTATTAATAATGAACCAAAATTAGGTATTTTTTTATCAATCAGTATTATCAATAAAATATTTCAAAATAACAGTATAAAATTAAATTGATTAGTATAATTATATAGGCTCTTGTTAGTTTAATCTCACTATACACATTGGATTTATTTTATTATGAATTAATGTTAACAGATATTTGTTCAAATGATAATCAAAATAGTTCATTACTATCATTAAATGGGGTAGAACTTTCTAACAACCAAACATTAAACGGATTAAATAATAATGAAGGTACTTATTTTATAAGTTTTAATACTTAACATGTTAAATTGTAATATAATTTAAAATGATAAAATTAAAAGTATTATAATAAGTATTAGTAATAATTATTATAATATCAATATAATATTATGATATTTTAGAACTTGTAGATAGTCTACTAGAGATTAATGAAATAGAACCAATTGTACTAAAAAGATCCAAAAAACTTAACAAAAATAAATGGAAAAGAACAATATCAAAAAATCTTAGATTGAAAGGCTTAAATTATACTAATAGAAGTGGCAAATTAATCACAGAAAAAATTCCAAAATCTGTTGATTGTTCAAAATGCAGGTAAATAAATGTATTGATATTATTTGTATTTTAGATCTTAAGTATTACATTATTCTTAGAAAAAATATTTCATTTTTAGGTTTAAATGTAATGATAAATTATCAGAAGAACAACGTTTTATTATTTGTAAAGAATACTGGAACTTGGGAGATGACAAACAACAGAAATTATTGCTCAGTTCATTGATTTTAAATAAACCTGTTAACAGAAGACAAATTTTATCAAATGATAAACGAAAAACATCTAGAGAATTTGTTCTATGTAATTCGTCTGGAGAAAAAAATAGAGTGTGTTTGAAGTTTTTTTGTGCAACTTTTTCTATAAGCCATAGGGTAGTTGAAATTTGTATGAAGAAAGTTAGTAAAACAGGAGTTTATGTTGGCCATGATGGTAGATCTGAGATAAATTTAAAAAGGTATAATTCAACATCAGATGATATTAAAAACCATGTTAAAATGCATATCGACTCATTTCCCAGAGTAGAATCCCATTATTGCCGAAAAGATACTAAAAAGCAATATTTAGCACCGGATTTAAATCTGTCTTTAATGTACCGTTTGTATCGTGATGAATACTGTAAAAATAATAATATTCATCCAGTTTCTGACTTTGTATATCGCAGTGTTTTTCACGATTATGATCCAAGTCTTTCATTTTTTATTCCAAAGAAAGATCAATGTACAAAATGTAATTCATATCAAATGGCACCAAATAAAAGTGCATTACAAGAAGAGTGGGAAATGCATAAGTTAAGGGAAAATCAAGCAATGAATATGAAAGCTGAGGACAAAAAAAAGGCAATTTAAAATAAAGGCCTTCATTTCAGATCAGTAACTTTTGATCTACAAGCAATATTAAGCATTCCCTTTGCAAGTGATAGTCAAATTTATTACAAACGTAAATTAAATGTGTATAACTTTACCATTATGGATGCAAGCAAAAATGATGGATTTTGTTTTGTATGGGATGAAACTAATGGAAAAAAAGGTAGTAACGAAATAGGAAGTTGTTTACTAAAGTATATTTTTTTTAATCTACCAGATTCAGTAACCCATTTAACAGCTTTTAGTGATACGTGTGGAGGGCAAAATCGTAATCAATTTGTTTGCACAGCATTGCTCTTTGCAGTTAACAAGAAAACAAATTTAGACTTAATAGACTTGAAGTTCATGGAATCAGGTCACTCGTACTTAGAATGTGACTCGATGCATGCTACCATAGAGAGAAAAAGTAAACATAAAAACATTTATACAACTCGTGAATGGGCACTTCTAATTTCAACTGCAAGACTAAATCTTAGGCCATATCAGGTAAATGTGATGAGCTATAATGATTTTTATGACTTAAAAGATTTAGTTGGAAGAACTGTTAAAAATGTATCAACCACTGTTACAAACCAAAAAGTCAATTGGATAAAAATTAAATGGATCAGAGTGGAAAAATCTAAACCTCAGATTATTCAATTTAAATATAATCTTGATGATTCACAATTTTTGGAAATCGATATAGCTTTAGATAAAAAAACAAGACTTCAACATAAAGACCCATTCGATTGGTCGACTATAGTCCCAAAACAGCTTTACGAAAAAAAACTATTAATAAGTGCAGAAAAAAAAAAAGATTTGATGTCATTACTTAACAAAAAAGTTATACCAGAGGAGTATTCACATTTCTTTGAAGAAATTCCTACTACGAAAAAAAATATTTCAAATAGAGTCTCTGACGGTGATTATGATGATGAGTAAGGGTGCAATTGAAAATTACTTCAATCTAAAAGTGCAATACTACTTACAGTTAATTTTATAAAAGGGTTATTTTATTTAGTTAAGTTTTTTAAACTTATGTTTTAACGAAGGGATGCATTTTTTTATTTTTATTTAGTATCTAGAGTAACAATTGTTATACATGAATGACTTAAAACATTAAAAATTATGTTCCTTATTTTCAAAGACTAAATTATGTTATTATTATGAATTGTTAATTATATTTTAATAAATTATTATAAATAACAAATGTGATAAATACTTTAAATAAACTGCCAATTGTGTTAAGTGACGCTTAATTAATTGAAATCAATAATCTTAAGTTTGTTGAAATAGTTAATGATTTTCTTTTCTTTTATTATTATTCACAGGAAGTTAACAATGTTAAATATGTTGTATTTCAAAAGAAAGTTTTATGATGATTTCTCCTTACAGCCTCCTAAATCTTAAAAAATCATTCCTGAAAAATGCATAGATGTGTACTTAACACATGTGTGCGCTTAACCATACAAATTTTGTACTATATTTGTGTACAGAATACTTTTGATATCGATTGTTCCATCTTAAAAAGTGAAATGAATGTACTAAAAAATATGATGAAGGAAGTTAATTTTGAAAATATCAAAAATCATCTAAAGCAAGAAATATTTCCTAATTTATATAAAATTATGCAAGTGACAATCACATTACCCGTGAGCTCGGCTACATGTGAAAGGTCTTTTTCAACTATGAGAAGGATCAACACATATGTCTGAGCTAACATGACTCAGGACCGATTTACTAATTTAGCAATATTAAACATTGAAAAAGATATAATAGTAGATACTGAAATAATATTAAACACATTTGCTAAATCCGACAGAAGATTACAACTTTAAAAATGTGTTTTGTACATTTTTTTAAAATAAAAATGTGTCCAATAATTATATTATTTTGTTGTTACTTGTTGCTCTAAAGCCATACTTATAGTATTAATAATTCCTATTGTTTTCCTAAAAGTTATGTGGTATATAATGTGTATTATTTATTATAAATATAATTTTGAAAACTATTAGATGAAATAGTACCTACTTATATTTGAAAAAAATGTTAAGTATGTTTTATTATAAATTATAATTAAGTATGCAGAATACAATATACCTATGTGTTGTATTAAACATTTTTTAGGTGTTAATTACTTCCATAAATACTTCATTCAGTAGCTAGGGCTTCAGCCCCCCCAAGTCTCAAACGTTATTTTCGCCTATGACCTTAACATATATTTTGTATAAGTACAAAAATGTATTATTTCCCAAGTTGGTTTAAACTACTTTACCTAGTTACTAGTTAGGTTAGGTCAAAATGTACTAGAAACGTAAGAACTGCCATTGATTGACATTTGTCAAAATACACTATCCTTCATAATAATATTTTAAAAACAGTACAAAACAAATAGTTATATGAATTTGTAAGTTATACTAAATCCAAACTATATGGTATTAGTGTATTACTAAATTACTTTTGTGTTTGTCCATTTTAAAATGTGCCTAATGTCTATTTATACAATGATTATTTTTTAAATACATTTGCTATGACTGAAAAAAAAATGTATTACTAAATAATACTTTTTTTTTATAAATAATAAATTATATAATTTATTATTTTATATATTTTGTTAACATTAAAATTATATAATTGTATATGTATATTGTACACCCATATATTCTAAGAGATTTTGATTATAGTTAATATTATACTAGTAAATATAATACTTAAAAGTAAAATATTTAAATAATTTAAAAATTATCCATAAAACCTATTTTAATTAAATAGTACCTATTGGAAATTTTATTTGATGATAAAATAAATTAAGAAAAATCTAAATAGGTAGTAGATACCTATTTTATTTTTTTAAATACTTTATGGGTATCACAAAATATTTTAAAATTTTATTTCAATTACTTTTAATACATAGGTAGTTAATTTTATTCTATTTTACTATTAATTTTATGCTGTACTTACCATAATATATAAATATTGTAATTGAATAATACTATTAGGTGTGTATTGGATGAATTATTATTGAAATTAACATTTTTTTTGGTATAATAAATTAATAATAAGTAGGTACAAGAATGAGATTTATTTTATTTTAGTTTAGTTTACTAATTCATACTATTTATACTACTAGTTACTAATTTATTTTATATTATCTACTCTATTGATACAACTGTAGATATTGGAATATTATAGTGTGTTGTATTTTTATATAGGACTATCTATGAATACATATTTTGCTGATTTCTGTAGGATGATATAATTTAGGACTCAGGGCTAAATAGTAGGTATATTGTTATTGAGGAACCAAAGTTCTATTTGAGTTATTTAGATGAGTGATCTAGAATGAGTATAATGTTATAATGTTTGTAAATATATTATATTACACAATATACCACAATAGCTATCTTATTATTTTACATGTATAATGTATAAACATACATAAAAAGTATAAAATATATTTCTACTCATTTCTTTAATAATGAAATAGTTGATAAATTATACTAGCATCAATAAGAACATTGATAGACATTTATGTTTGTTTTTCTTGTATAGAGATGCCTAAAATTAATAAAATTTCAAGGAGAAATCCATCAAATGTTTCATTGCGTACTCGTAGGAGAATATTATTCAATTGCAAAATCAAGATGCAAAAATGGAAAATAATTTAGTCCAATCCTCTGCTGAAAACTCAATTAAATCACCACTCCATGAAGCACATATATCTGCAACTTCTATACTTTCAGATAATAATGAAACACAATTTTCTGACAATAATTTATTTGATTCTGATAATACTATTGAAACACAATTTTTTGACAGTACCCTATTACTTTCTGATAATAACGTCAATAATGTGTCTTTTATATCTCCACTCTTTTCATCGAATGTTGAAATACTTACAAATGTTAATAATGTATCTATTCAATCTGAATTGAAAGAATGGGCAGTTAAATGTAAAATACCACAGTGTCATTTGAATGAATTATTAGTTATTCTAAGAAGCATAAAGGTTTTGAAGATCTTCCCAAAGACTCAAGAACCCTTCTTCAAACTCCTAAAATTAACACTAACCAAATCCGTCTTGTCAATCCAAATGGAAAATATTTTCATTTTGGCTTAACTAACTATTTACTTACTTTTTTTTCAAATTTAAATTATATTCCAAATGAAATACAATTAGTTATTGGTGTTGATGGACTTCCAATATTTCATAGCAGTAACAGTCAACTTTGGCCAATTATAGCATATGTTAAACCCGATAGTTACATAAAAACAAAAAAAGGTATTTCCTATTGGTCTATTTTGGGGGAAAAGCAAACCTACAGATGTTAATGAATTTCTTTATGATTTCATAGTTGAAACTAAACTATTATTAACTGATGGCCTTAAAATTAATCAAACATCAGTTCCAGTAAGCATTTTTGCAATATGTTGTGATGCACCTGCCAAATCATTCATGACAAAAACAAAAGGTCATACAGGACTTGCTTCTTGTTCAAAATGTACACAAGAAGGTGTATTTTTATGTAATCGTACTTATTTCCCATACAAAGAAAATATGTCATCTTTGAGAACTCATGATAGTTTTGTTTTAAGAACCCACGAAGATTATCATATTACAAATATAAATACCATACTTTTAGACTTGCCTAATTTTAATATTGTAGAAAAATTTTCGTTAGATTACATGCATCTAACATGCTTAGGAGTAATGCGCAAACTTATCTTGTTATGGATGAAAGGACCATTATCAGTCCGCCTTCCAAGCTCTAAGATTAAATTAATTCCATCCAATTTACGTTCCATTAAAAATAATATTCCAGTTGAATTCTGTAGAAAACCCAGGGACTTGGAAGAAATTTGTCGATGGAAAGCCACTGAGCTTCGGCAATTTTTAATTTATTCTGGATCTTTGGTACTAAAAGATTGTTTATCTGAAAAGTGTTATATGAATTTTATGGTTTTTCATATTTCTATGGTAATATTAATAAGTCCTAATTTAGGCAAATATTTAGAATTCGCTCAAGGTCTTTTAAATTATTTTGTTAAATCTTTTCAAGTAATTTATGGTAAACATTTGGTTTCCCATAATATACACGGATTATTACACTTATGTCAGAATTATAAACTATTTGGTCCATTGGATAATGTAAGTTGTATGCAAGTTGTTTTCCGTTTGAGAATTTCATGAAAACATTTAAGGCCATGTTAAGAAAACATGAAAAACCCTTAGAACAAATTGTGAAACGCTTCAAAGAAATTGACATTAACACCAGTAATAATCCTAATACATATCAAGATGAAAGCCCGATTTTAAAAAGTCAACATAATATAACCTAACCTAACCTAACCTATCAAATACTATACTTCAAGGAAATCAGTATAAAACCCTGATTTTAACTAACAAATTAATAACTATAAAAATTGATAAAGACTCTAATTCCTATTTTGGTACATTGAATAATGATGTAGTTAAAGTTTTCAATATTATAAAAGATTTAAATACTGGACAGATTGTAATTGTAGGAAAAATATTTACTAAAAAAACTTTATTTTATCAAAATCCAATTAAATCCAAAAAATTGAATGTTTTTATTGTAAATAAATTATCTGACGATTTTAAGTTATACTATATAAATGATATTAATAAGAAATATTTAGTTTTTAAATCTTATGGTGATGACTGTAATAATAATATTGCTATGCCTATATTACATACTAATAATAACGAATAAGAACTTAGTTCTGTAATTATTATTATATTTGGCTAATTAACATTATTATTTTATTAAATAGCCTAAAAGATTTTAAATATTATATATTATATAAACTTTTTAATTTGTTATAATAGTTTATAGTTCATAAGAACTTAATGAATATAAATTATAAATTATGTATATTATTTTTATATTGTCTGTATAACTGTTGTATAAACTTAATATAACCTTTTTGTTTCAACTATAATATATAAACTATCTTTTATTAATTTGTGTAGGTAGTTATCCTAACAGTGTAACATGGTGTATTCTATTGTAATATTCAGTAAAGAAAATTCTGTATCTACAGTTCCATCTTGTTGGTATGATGCATTATTGGGTAAATGTGCTTGGCTTAAATCATCTATGTATTCTTTGGCAATGATAAATAAATTAATCAGTAGACGATCTCCTTACAATACAGTTGAATTTGATTTATTTGAAGCGAGAGAGCTTAAAAGAAATATTGGTAGGCTGCTTTAATTTAAACTTTAACGTCTATACAATTATATAATTTGTAATTACCTATACATTTGAAGTGCTTATTTATTTTGATTACCAATATTGTAATTACTAGCATTACTCTCTGAAGCACAATCTAAAGTAAAAGTTGCTACTATTACTTCAGATATATCTAAACATGAAAATACCAAAAGAAAAAAAAAGAAAAATGAAACTGTTATTTCTAATAACAGTTTTAAAAAATTAAAAGAAAAACCAATTGAAATGGATGTTCCTTAATATAATAGTCCTATAAAATCATCAAGTGCATCAGAATTTGGTAAGTTTTTATACCTATTATGTATTAATACTTATTTAAATTATCCTTATACCTTTTACTTTTTTAAATTATTTAAGTTTTTCCTAGATATAATACAAAGGACTTATATGGTATTCAGTGTTCTGAAATTTATCATAAATATCTTGTGTCTTAATGATATTGTTTTTATTCTTGATACTATATTATATACTATAGTTAACTCCAATATTTAACAAAAATTAAATTTAACCTTTATGTAAGCAATATAAGAATTTATATGTTGAAATTTTAGATGATTCAGACAAAGACGTTTCATATGAACCATTCACAAAATCTCTTTCATCTGATAAAAGTATTTCAGGTTCAGATACATCACCCGTAGTAAATTCATCTCTTTTAGCATCATCATTAGTCATTCCAAAAAACAATAAATTATTGTTTAATAATATTGAAAAACTACTTAGAGATTCATCAAGTAAATAAATATTTAAAAAAAATAAAAAAACTTATAGGTAACTGTTTTTATAATATATTATTTTTAAATACTATTGTATAGTTTCTTCAATTGATGGAATAGAGGTTCTACAGCCTGAACCGGTTCTACAACATTGTAATAATAGTTATGACACTAATAATGATGAATTAATGGGTACAATAAAAACATTGGGTAAGTACATAATCATGCATGGTGTATTGGTGTCTATTTTTTTTTTCAAAACAAGTGTATTCAAATAATATACATTATAACAATTTTAATAGTTATTTAAAATTATGTATAATCTTACAAATACATTTTTTAAGTAGAATTAATTTTAAATATTTTTTTTTAGAGCATAAATTAGAATTTGTTGGAAAACAAATTGCTGGGTTACGGTATGACATCAGATTATTGTTCGATATTCTTGAGAGAATCGAACATAAAATTGATAAACCTGCAATGACAGCTTCAATCAATCATACAAATCAATCTTTAATAGACCAACCATTTATTAAAACTATCAATACTGCGGATGAATTACAAGCATTGGAAGCTAAACTAATAAACCCTGATCAAAACAATGAATTTAGGTATCAATTAGTAAGTGATATATTTTTATTTGAATAGTGTTATATATTGTGATTGTTAAAACTTGAAAATCTAAAGCATTTTTATTATAGTTTCATATGTAGTGGTTCAAAAATGTACATTTTATAATTCTATTTTTTTTCAGATTACTGAAATTACTTGGTCAATGGGTAAAGACGTAAAACATTCAGTTAAACGCATATTCGAAAAATTATTTAACGACAAACTTCTATGTGTATATTCATTTTATGGCATTAGGAACAAAAAATCTTTTTCCACGTTAAATATTTGTTCCATTATTTTTGGTAAGATATTATATAAAATATAACATTCATTATAATAGGGAATAGTGCTCCAATATTAGTGTTCTTATTTTCCATTATAAAAATGTATAGGTATGTTTCTTACAATAAGTAGTTTTCACAGTAGTTAGGTATATACTATAAAGCTAGAAATTGTATATAAATACAGTATATTGTGAGTCACTATTATGCTACATATGGAATGGTGGACTATATAATATTAGATAATTTCATTATTATACTATGAGTAAAATAAAAATGTTGTGTTATAATTTATATTTAAATTATCTGATTTCAAAAATAGTGACATGTGTGCCATAACTGTTATAGATTCACCATTCCTGCTAGACTGAGATGAATACATTTGTGAAATAATAAATAATCTGATTATTTTTCTCATTTTATAATTTTATAGAAGCAATCCGCAAAGAGATAAAATTTAAGAATGTTCAACATAAAGAAATAGAAGATTGCATACAAAAATATTTGGCACAACGACCATTTGTGGTGAAAAGAAAAAAAGCTACAATGCTAACAAACATTGCAGATGATGATCAATTATTACAATAATATAACTTTTAAAATATTGATAAATAGGGCACTATACTAGCATGCACTATCTCTGTCTTACAAACACATGACATAGCAAATTGTACATTCTAAATAATCTATTTAACTCCCTTATGATTAATATTACACGCTAATTTACCTAATATTAAATTTAATAGTAAAAATATTTTTGTATGAACCTCATAAGTTTTTAATAACTGTAATATTAAGCATAAAGAAGTTGGTATGGATTATTCAGAATGTACAATTTGCTATGTTATGCTATATTATGTTAAGATGAAACAGTGCATGTAAGCATAGTGTTCTAGCTCTTAATATATAAATATTATTATTTGTTGTTAAAAAGTTGCAAATATATTATAAGTATCAAAAGTAATATAATTTGATATATATTGTTATATTATATTTATATGGTATACAAAAATTAAGTATTATTTTATTTTATATTTATTTTTTATTGTATGATAAAGGTATCATATTATTTATTTCTTTGATATATTACAAATAGTATACACAAAAATTAAGTATTATTTTATTTAATATTTATTTTTTAATAAATGATAAAAGGATTATATACTATCATGTCGTTTATTTTTTTTGATCTATTAATTTTTACGAAACAATACATTTTATGATAATAAAACTATCATTTTGTTTATTATTTATTAAGTATACTATTATTATATTTTAATTCATTGTAGAAATAGCCACGTTTAGTACATTTTGATAAATCTGATAAGGAAATGTTTTTCCTGGATTTGATATAGTTATTATGTACGTATACATATTTTTTATTATTTATACTATAATATAATATAGTATATACTATCATACTATATTATCTTAACAAAACTATAAGAAAATTGTAATGATTGATGCTTTTTATTAATTCATCAGTTATGAAGTTCAGCTATGAATATTGAATGCATATTGAATACAAAATTAAAAATATCAATCCAATATTTGGTCAATTATTAATTTTAAATATTATAAAAATGTTGGTGAAGCAATGTTATTGGAATAATTTATGAATATTAAACATTATTCAAGCAATATTCATTCAAGATTATTTTCAATATCTATTTAATATTAGAACAAAATATAAATGCATGATTGTAAGTTCAATATTAAATCCATAATTTTAGGTGGCCAAATATAATTGCTGGAATATTGCATGGATGTTAAAAAATTTACATTCAACTCGCATGTAATTATTTTTTTGGAAGGAATGTTTTCGGAACCTGACAAAGTTAAACTATCTAATAACGGTTGCTCTTATCTCTTCGAACAAATACGGCTGGAAATCAATGGTATAGAAGTTGATAGCATGCGTGTTCTTGGAATCACTAGCTCGTTGAAAGGATACTTATCCGATACACCAGACAATTATAATTGCTATGAAAATTCTGGCTGGAATTTTAAAAACGCAACACAATCAGCAAAATGATAAAGGTGAATTTAGTGCTTGCATTCCATTGAAATATTGGCTAGGTTTTTTTGAAGACTATAGAAAAATATTAGTTAATTCTAGATTGGAATTAATATTAACTCGAAGTCATAGCGATTTAAATGCATTAAGTATGAAAAGTGGTATAAATACTACTACAGCCAAAGTTACTTTAAACAAAATAGTATGCAAGGTTCCGCACATCACTGTTGACGATGGAGAAAGGTTGAAATTATTGAAGCTTGTAGAAAAAGAAAAAAGTTTGTTTATTCCTTTCAGATCTTTTGAAACTTTTGAATATCCTGAACTAGGAACCGCTAAAAAAAGTTGTATGGAATTTGAAAACTGCATCGAAATTAGAAAAACCGCGATTTATTATAATTGGGTTACAAAAGGGTCGCAAAAATTCGATAGAAAAAGATTGTAGTGTAGTTGATCATTGTAATCTAACAAATGTAAAAGTTTTTTTTTTAACTCAATATCCGTATAATAATTTAAATTTAGATTTTGCTAAAAATAATTTTACCTTATTATATGATATGTATACATCATTTCAAGAATCATACTATAAAAAAATATTTGGAACCCGATATTAAGCCCATCTACATTTCTAATGCATGCTCCAGTTATTGTTATCGATATGTCAAAACAGAATGATCCAGCTACAGCTTCATCAGTAGATGTTCAATTAGAAATTGAAGCACCAGAATCTCTTTCAGGTGTAATTGCTTATTGTTCATTAATTCATGATCGCATTGTAGAATATGTACCTTTTACTAGGGAAGTAAGAAAACTAGTATAATCAATTTAGAATTAATTTATAATAATGAGACAGTACATATATTTCTTTTATTTTGAATCAAAACGTATTATTTTTATTTTTAAAACACGACTAAAAAAAATTTGAGTAATAAAATAATTATGAAGTGCGTATACACTGCTTAAAATTTATGTGCTACAGGGGAAAAAATAATTGGTTTAAGGAGGAAACTCTGCCTTAAATTTTAAAAATATCCGTAGTGAAAAGTGCGCAGAACATACAAATGTATACTACTCACCACCGCTTTTTTCCAACACTCATTGGAAAGAGCGGTCACTATCTCCGCCATCTCCGGATATGCTACAAGGAGAATTTTGGCTGTTATACCATCTTCCCCCGGAGCTTTATCCCTTCCCATTCGCCATATTGCCTTCCTTACCTCCTCTAGATGGTTGCTTTCCGACTCTTCGCTCCATTCCGTCTCTTCGGATTCGCCGAAATCTACTCCAGATTTCTCTCGGATTCTTTTGTGTTCTTCGGTTTAACCTTCAATCGAGTCTGGAGGTATTAGCGTTTTCAGCAGTAATTCCAGAGCGTCCGCTAGGCCCACCGTGCTTTCACCTCCCCCCTTGCGGAGGGTTTCTAGAACACTGCGTGAGTCCGTGTTCGCTCCTTCCTTACACCGTCTATAGTCGGACCCCCATGGCTTCTCGTTACCCTCCTCGGCAGTAAACTTTCACCAGGTCCTTGTCTGCTATTTTCTCCTTCCTGTTGTGTACTTAATTCTTTCTCTCCGGTAAATTTCTTTCAAAGCGGCTGTCCTTTCTTCGTTTTTCAAGGCATGAGACTTGCCAATTTTTCGTCTTATCCGCTTGACTATACGCCGCTGAGTATCGAGGGTCTCCGTGAACCACAAAGGAGCCCCGACTTCACGCGGTTTTATCATCGGCATCGACTTCCTTCAATAATCGTTAAGTGCCCTGGTTAGGTAATACGCTCTGGAATGTATATCCTTCTCTAGCCATGTGGATTGGCCATCAAAAAGCTTTTCCGCAAGCCTTTGTCGAAAAACATTCCAGTCGGCTTTCCGGACATTGAACTTCTTTTTTTTCCTTTTTCTATATCATCGCATCCGAATGTAATTAGTCTGTGATCACTGGTAATGTCGTTCTCGTGTACCTTCCATCCACTGATGGTAGCAGCGACTTTCACTGATGCAAGCGTCAGGTCAAGTATCGCCGATCCCATACTAGTTTGGAAGGTTGGTATCGAGTCGTCGTTATAGCAGATCATTTCATCCGACATAATTATATCTTCGACCTTCTCACCTCTACTGTCTGTATGTGTGTCATTCCAAAGTGTAGATCTTGCGTTGAAATCCCCTCCAATGAGCCAGTCCGCACCTCCCAGATCCCGAATCACCGATATTTGAATATTGAAAGAACGTGCTTCCCACATAGAGACTCTTATCCCCACAGCGAATCTCCACTATCACCAGATGAGTCCCGCTAAATTGCGTTATTAATGTTGCACCCAATGAAGGGTTCACCACCATAACCGCGGCCACTGGTTTCTCACCCGGTGAGTTACTCGTTATGAAACGAAGGAGAAATCTACCAAGGCTGGCAAACTCGCACTTCCCGTCACGAAAGGTTCCTGGATTAACACAACATCCAGACCTCGCTCTCTAATATCGGACAGCAGGTTATCTGATGCCAAATTCACCTGGCCTATTCTCACGCCGACCATTTAAATTTCCGGGCCTCCCTCCGGAAATTCACCTCCCACGTTCGACACTTCGCGGTGTCCTCCGAGACATGGTCACATGCCCAACCACTAGCGGCACAACTCGTGCATCGTATTTTGGCTGGACGTGCAACACAGTGCGCATCATGATGCGAGCCAGCGCACCGCCCGCAGACCACCGTTGCGCCTTGCAGATTGCTCCAGTGTGTCCATAGCGATGACACCGATGGCCGTCTTCGAACTTCACAAAGGGACCCACACGACACCACGATAGCCCGACACACAGTGTCTGACCCACGATCTGGCCAGCGACCTCAGGGGTAACCACGAACTCTACATCTCGTCCCTTTCTTGTTACCCTACTTTTGTGCAAGACGAGTTCCAGATTCTTAAACAACTCCACCGCAAGCGTCACAAAACTTTCGTTCTGCTCCTCCAACAGCAAAGCGACTTCGTCATCCTTCACTTCAATCCCGACCCCATACACTATTATATGAGGATTTCTCTCGCCCGCCCGACGAATGTCAAGCGAAGCTTTTTGGAAAAGTTTCCTCGTCTCTTCATTCTCAGGTTCTACGTACAACCTGTCTCTACCCACCTTCTTCAATCTCTTAAACCTCGGAGCACACTTTTTCTTCGAGAGCACCTCCCAGAGATTCTTGATCATCTAAACTCGGTCGCTTCTAGAGTGACTTTCAGCTTTTCCGATCCTTCCTCTCCTTTCGGGGCCTCGTTCAGAACGTATCCCCCCTGACTATTCTCTCGGGCCTTTTGGGTCGCCTCAAGAAGTATTCTTCTTCGTTCGGAACGACCCTCTTTTTACTCTTACTTTTTCTCCTCTTTGCCGTCGTCCATTCAGATGCCTTCGGTTTCGGCTGCTTAAGGAGGGGTCTTACCGGGATTTCCGCCCGTTTTTGCCCTTTTTCCTTTGATACCGGGTTCACTCTCTTTTTAGGCTTCATAGACTGTTTTAAAACAGCCTTATCGACCACCAAAGGGAGTTCTGCCGCAATCATACCCTCTTTCGAAATTGAGGCCTTGGCAACCATCTTTCCGCAATCAGTTGAAACCGGAACCTCTCTCGTTTTCTTCTTTTCACCTTTCTTTTTCTTCTTCTTCTTCTCTGGCTCCTCGCTCACTTTTACGGCCTTCTATGCCTCTTTCTCGTCTTGAATCTCAACGATGGCCGTCGTGAAGTTTCCCAAGGTTGTTTCCGAGAACCGGGGCTCTCCCCACCGTGCAGCTCCGGTCATTACAGGGGTTCTCTCTGAGACCGTCTGATGAGAGTGCTGGTGTCCAGCCTCAATTAACCTTCCCTGGATCATCATTTGCGCATAGATGAGCTCGTTTATTACGTTCATGAAGCCAGTTCTGGTTTTCTTGAAGACCTCTTCCCTTACTCTCATCATTGAAAGTTTCTCCGTTTTCATCACCATAATCAAACGGAGAAGTTCATCAGACAGCTCCCTCCCACGGCCACCAAGAATGCAAGTATAATCCCGCAATTCCACGGTGACTACTATACAGTAGATAGGGACACAAGTTAGTTCGGGTTTTATTTTGGCTTTTGCCGCAGGGCATACCTTACCTTAGCTTTGGGCTATTCAAGGGATACACTTGTTTACGCTGGGGTTTAACTCCCAGCGCACGTCTTCGTGGAACACGAGCGCCAGCCTTTGACCGTACCCGTTTTGAAATAGCCATTTCGGTGGTTAAAGGTTGGTTAAAGGCTCTAAAAGGTCTTGTAATTGTCTTGTAACTTCGGTTAAAATTTGTACTACCTTGTTATGCTACCTTGAATCCAATGCCTTTTGAACCTAAGTCCTAAGTACACTGGTTCGAAAGTTGAGTTTACCCTTCGCTGAAATACGTGACACGTGGCTAGTATGCAGACCGTGTGGTCGTATATTCCCTTTGATATTGCTGCCAAACTTTATATCTATCTAAAAGCTATGAATCTTAACTTAGAGACTTGAAACAACCCCCCCCCCCCCTTTAAGTCTTGAAAAGACCTATCCGTTAGAAGTTGAACCAGACTCCTAGCACCAACCATTCAAAAGTTCAAGTTTGTACGTAATGGTTCCGGCGTCTGGTCGTCTACTCTTTGATGTGCCGCTTATTTAGATTTTCCGTTAAAGCTTAAAAGTTTTAGTTTCAGCTACACGAAAATATTCTGACCTCTTACTGCTATATATATAAGCCCAAGCAAGTTAGAATCAAAATTCTAGCTCAGCCCGTTGCGAAATTAGGTATTGACCTAAAATTAATCAGAAAGCTAGCTAAATTTCTTGACTTACCAACTTGCACCGCTCCTTGCTCCTGCCGTGAAAGGCTCCACGCAAAGTGCCGTACCTTGTAAATTGGTTAATTGGTCCATTGGTTTATGTGTCCTCTTTCTGTTGGCCTTTGAATCGAAGACGTACTTGATTTAACACCAGAGATATAAAATAAAAACTCCAGAAAGCACTTGAACTTTACAACACGTCGTTATAGTACGTAAATTTGAAAAATTCAATTACTTTAGAACCACTTCTCGGATTTCTCCGAAACTTTGATAGAGTGCGTCGGGGTTGACCCCGCTTCCGTCGAGACCAAATTTACAAAAAAACTAGCAAGAATTGCCCATGCTTTTGACGAACTTGTAATCCCTTTGAAGTACCCCACACCGACACACGTCTGTTCCCTGCGACGGTTAAAACCGAACTAGAGTAGATAGGGACATGAGTTAGTCCGGGTTTTGTTTTGGTTTTCACCGCAGGTGCATACCTTACCTTAGCCTTAGGGTGTTCAAAGGATGCACTTATTTACGCTGGGGTTTCACTCCCAGCGCACGTCTTCATGGAACACGAGCGCCGGTCTTTGACCGTACTCGTTTTGAAATAGCCATTTCGGTGGCTATTTCCCACTGGGTCGGTGGTTTTTAACTATCTAGCGATTACTCATGCCACAGCCACTACGTTTCAGCCGAGTTAGGCTCCTCAACCTAGAGGGGCATCTTCTACAGAGAGTATTCACTGCTCTGTTATCCTATGGGGCTCCCCTCTCCCGTGGTACTAACTAGGTTTAAAGTTGATGTAAGATGGAACAACTCGAGATTTTTCTCTCCCACTATTCTAGTCCGAAAGATCGGCTAATGATGGGCCTTTTGGGAGGATTTTAGATTGCTCAAGGGTCCTCCCTGCCCATTGGGTACCTATGCCCGTCTCCTGTTAATCGCCTCTTGCGATTGGCCAAGAGTGCCTATAGGCATCTAACCGGACCAGCACGCCCAAGGTTTACCCGTTTGCGAGACGGCAAAGCGTTAATCCTAATCCAGGCGTAATCTTTGAAGTCCAGCGATGAGATACCGTTCGGACGACGAAACCACGCCACGGACGCCGACTCTTCGGAACATAGTTTCAATTCCGAACCATCAACAGAGGCGTAAAGGGACTGGACACGACCAGGCATGAGACGGCGACCCTCGATCGTCTTACGCGCGCGTGGGTTGGCGGACAGGCCGTAAAGCCGGTACGCCCCGCGCACGGCTGGGACGGTCGAGTTCTCAAGTCTTATAAATCTTTTGATGCGGTTATGGGGTACGAAATGTTCAAAGTCTGGAACACTCAGGCCACCCGCCAATGTTGGCGAGTGGATGTTGGAGTTCGGGCACGAAGCGGGGACGTCCAACCAACGTCTGACAGCGCGGCGCGTCTCATGAGAGAGAACACGTAACTTTCGACCAGAGACTACTAAAAACATCAGCCCGTGAACGAACTTCGGTATCAGGTAGTCCCGTGCGATGGACAGTCGCATTTGTGTTTTCATCGGCTCCGAAGAAACCCGATTCAAAACTGTTACATACGCAGTGGTGTCAAAGCTGTCGATTCTACTCCCTGCGAATCCTACCACAAGATATCTCCAAAGCGACAAAACGTCAATCGCCGGGAAAGGGACACCCCCAAGAAAGTAAACCTCCCTGACAACTTTAATCTTGCTATCACGCCCGGATTGAATCATGGTGAAGGTCGCACACTTCGACGGATTTGCCCTTAAACCGCCACTCTTCAACCGTTTCATGAACGCTTCGCACGCTAATCGTAAGCCATTCGGCGTCTCTGACACCAATATTACGTCGTCCGCAAAAGCAATTGCATTCACTATGGTCTGACCTTGAGAGTAACCAACGGCACCTGGTATAGCTCGTAAACCATTGTCCACAACCAGGTTAAATAAAAGCGGGACAGGGGGTCCCCCTGTCTAACGCCACTTCGCGGCCTATTAGCCCCGTGTACATTGATCCGACGTCTGAAGAAATGTCTTGGAAACTTGGTACGTTCTGCGTATGTACTCGATGAAGCGAGGCTCCAAGCCAGCGCGATGCATAGCAGAAGTAATTGACTCGTGGGACACGGAATCGAACGCCTTCGATAAATCGAGAGACGCAAGACAAAGGCCCCTATACGTCGAGCAGGAGTCCTTCAGAACGGAGTTGAGAAGGAAAAGATTCTCCGCCACGCCATCCGCTCGTCGGAACGCGCGATGCCGTGAGTCGACCAAGGACATTTCCTCCAGGCGGCGAGCCAGTATACAATGGTAATGCTGGATCTCCACCGACGCAATTGAAATTGGTCGGTAGTTCCCCGGGCATCCGGGGTCGCTCTTCTTGGCCACGAAGATAGTACGGAACTTCACCAGGATTTCAGGCAAAGAACTTTAGGCGATAAACATATTGAACAAGGCAGCAATTGAGTTACAGTTGAGACGACGCGATAGCCGGGCCGGAAGTCCGTCCGGACCGGGTGTGGTCTTTTTTTTGGACTTAATATATTGAATTTTAATCCCATCTCAAGATATATATATGTTCTCACTCAGGGAAAACTCATAAATTGAATGACTTGATACACGGTTGTTGAATGAACCTTGAGCTATATTACACATTACTTTTATTGAGTTAAAAATGTTTAAATTTGACACTTTCTGTGATCGATGACCATCAATGTATTGTATGCGTGGTTCGTTATTTTTTTTTCAAACCACAATAAAGATCCTATACTGTTTTCTACATTAAAACTGTGGCGTCTAGGGACAGAGAACCGAATGGAATCAAAATGGCGGATTTTATTATCATTATTATCAGCTATCACAGATTTTAATATAAGTTATCACTATCATTAGAAAAAAACACAATTTGATAACAGACTTATAATTATAATTATAATAATTATTAATTATTATATTAATTCCAAAATCCACATTTCCACATTCCCACGATGTGGAGAAGATGTGCCTTTTATGTAGTTCTTTTATTTTGATTTTGATGTGATTTTGATAGATCACAATTAATCTATCTATAGAACGATCTCGAATAGAGATGAAGAAAGGAGAAACAGCACAAGTATAAGCATTTTTATATTGTTCTAGGGTATAAGTGTAATATGATTTGATATCATATGGTTATGGTTTTGTAAGTTTGACTCAGTGTATAAGGTATAAATAACAAATATTATATAAAAATCAACTAGATATTTGTCAGATCATAATAAATAATCATGTATAAATAAAATAATAATTAATAGGTATGTCGTTAATAAACAAAAAATATATAAAATAAATTGGTAAGAATCATTAAGCAGTATTATTTTTGAGTATTAATGATGCACTGATGTGATTTTGTTCTATTCTGCTTGGTGTTTCTAATACCTTTTCTAATACTTTTCTTGTTTTCTTGGTTGAGTATAAACGGCGCGCGTTGCGGTATGATTTTTTTATTTGTTGGCAATGTCTGAGAAGTTTTTTTTTTAAGTTTGTTGTATTTGACTTGTTTCTTATTTTTGTTAATGTTGGTATTATAGGTAAAAAAGATTTTTTCAAGACATTTAGTACTTCAATGGTTGATATTTCATTCAACATTTTATTGAATGACTCTTATACTTTCCTTTTTTCCAATTGTAATGAATGTTGGCTTGTAATGGTTGAATTATTTAATTGACATACAATATTGGAAGTTTCATTGTCATGCTCATCTTCTGTATTACTGTTAGGCACGTTATACATGTGATTGTCCACAGCTAAACAATTTGTTAACGTTCCATTATTTTCATGGTTATATTGAAATCGGCAAACTAAATGAATATGTTTGCACATATTCCACTGAATTACACTATCTATATAAGAGTATGAATAACAATGAATGCAAGAAAGACAATTCTGGCATTGTATTTGACAATCACAGAAAGTTTTAAGTCTGTTCACTCTATACATTTCACTATATTTTTCGGCCACAATGTCCCAACTATTTTCTGTCGCTTTCATAACCATTTCATGTGACATTTCTAGGCTGTATTTGTGCCTTTTACGCAATTCTTTTATTTTTGGTGTGATTTTTCCTCTATGAATTAAACGATCTCTTTGAACGAAACTTCATTAAAGCATACAAAGACTTATCAAGTCGCTTCACCTTTTTTCCCTGTAAGTAAATATGATTCAATGTCCGATGCATTCGTTCTATATGCATGTTCGTATTAACTCCAACATGAATTCGATGGCAGTATGCCCATGATTGAACGCAATTTCCATAGTGGCTGTAACGTAGGATGCACATTAAACATTTTTAATAAATAAAAGCACCCCCAGCGTGACACGCCGCGCGCCTACCGTTATTTCGTTTCACGCCGTTATCATAACCGAAGCCCTACGCGTGACGATAACCGCTGCTGGCAACTGCCGATAAATGATGAACAAAGAAAGCCACTCCCGTTCCTTAGCGCTGACTAGATGGTCAGCAAGTATTTTACTCTATTTTTTGCCGTAGGTGTCTGCACCCTCATTATGGAGTAGAACATCCATGGTCGTTTCCCCGGCGGATATGCCGAGTGGGCACCACGATGAATGGCATGGTGTTTTTTTTTTCTAATATTATATGTATTTTTAAATCCGGCCGGTATGTGAGTACAACATTTTTCTCTATCTTATAAAATTGTATATAATAAATTATGGTTGTAATGTGTACCCTCGACGTCTACGAGCGTCGGGGCCCCCTCATGAGGTTTTTTAGTAATTATAAAAAGGAAACTATATTCATGCTATTATTATATTAATAGTGTCTGTCACTAATATTATTCACACATTGTTTTTTTTTAAGTCCGAGTTTTATGCCGGTTGGCTTTCTCGGCACCAAATTAAATTTATATATCTCCACAAAATGATTTGAATTATTTCCTCCTATCCTCTCTCATATTCATTATTCATATATATAGAAATCCACGATACTCCGGCTCAATAGGGCCTCGGTTCGTGGTTGGCGACCTTTCTTAAAATGTAAGTTGTCACCATTGAGGCTACACGGGTAGTGAAGCGTCTCATGGCTCACAAAATAGTTAGACAATTCATTGGTTTGTTCATCAGCTGACATTTGACTTATAGCACTTTCGAAAATGTTTTCAAATGCTTTAGTGTCTTGTTCATGCAATAATGTTCTTATAATTTTGTAAACTTCGGCTTGTTTTTCCTTAGATTTAACTTTAGTCAAATTTTTCTTCCATGCTCGATCTACGTGCCATGTACAATAAAATCTAAATGTTGGTTGTTTCATTTCAACCAACCATGCATTAAAAAAACATTCGGCCATATCAGACATTAATACTTTTGGCTCAATTGGTCACGTAAGAGCTCTAATTTGGGAAAATAAAATTATTAATACAGCTTCATCAACCCTATTACTTATCATGAAAACACAAGGAAAACCTTCTCTCATGTCGTCAAGAACTAATATGGTAGTAAGGTTGAAGTGATATGAATTCATGCCATGGGTATCATCAATGCAAATCACATCATTACCAAAATTTTCTAACATTGATTTTTAAAAATTGTTTATAATTATTAAGACAAAATCTTCTTTTTTTAGATTTGGAAATAGTGGATCTATATTGTCTTGTGGCTTGTAGTATACTAAGGAAAATTTATCATCACTTCTCACAGTTTGAACCCGAGATTCAACACTCAATGCATCGTTTTTGTGTAAAACTGATTCCTTGTTTAAATTGTATGATGCTTCAATGTTATAAAGATCTTTTTTTGTTAATAGGTGTGTTCTTTCTAACTCGTTGTTGGAAATATTGTCACGAATGTCATCAAGGATGTGCTCAGAAATTTTACTTGCTATATAATTCCTAGTTACTTTATCAAGTGGTAATTTTCCTAAATCATTTAGGTGACCCACATGTGTATCTATAAATGTTACTGTACATTGTTTTGTAAATTCTGACATAATAACATTCATACTAGTGGGGCAGTATCCATTCACCTTATTAGAGCCTTGGGTTTTTATATGTCGTATACCAGTACTTTTTGAATTATAATAACCGTTTCTATGACACTTATAGTAAATATAAATGTTATTTTCATTAAATTTTTTAGTTAAACCACAATTTTTTACATAAGACGTATTTGTCTTCTGCTCAATATCATGTTCCATATTTTAAAATCATATAAACTGTTAAAATTAAATTTATTACTTTGCATTACTTTATTATGTATTGATGAATAGTGATCAGACATTACTGATGTGCACGGTGCAGTAAAAGAACAAATAGTACAATTAACTAAGAGTACAATCATTTCTTTTTTTTTCAGAATGTTCCACTTTTGTATGTTCATCAAGATTTCTCTTATAGCAATATTATTTATCACACAAATCACATGTATATATATACAGGGTGATTTTTTTATCAAACAACATTCATTATTTCCAAAAGTATTCATTTTTTTGAAAATACTTTTTTACATAGTTTTTAATTGTTAAAAAGCGGGCAAGTGAGTACCGCTCTGCTGTACATTAGGTGCCGTATGGATCATTATTATATATTATAGGAGTGTTAAATTTGAATCCAATGATAGTTATCATTGTATACAAAAAACGATTCTGAACGAAGATTATTTGTCAGCCTAGGATATAATTTCTAGTGGTTGGTGAAAAAGGTGGTTTATGTTTTAATGGCCTGAATACAACAAAATTTAAGTTCTTTTATAATAATTGTTAGCTAAACTTATGAAAAACCTTGTATTAAATTTTCAACTCTTAGCTACTTATACAAAAATTTTTATGAAATATACCTACAAAATAATTTGCAAGTATTCATAGTTTTGACAAATTTTCGTCAAAATTTGAACTTCAAATGCTAATAAAAAAAAATGTGCCTATGTATTTTTATAATTTTTTAATCACTATAAGAATAACTTATGAGGAACTTTGCATTAAATTTTCAAGTATTTTAATAGGGCCAAAAAGATTTTATCGACACATAAAAAAACAATTTTCAGAAAAATTGAAAATTTCAGTTGTCTGTAAATAGCTCAAAAAAAGTCAAAATATTTTGAAAATTAAATCACGTAAAGAAAACGCGAATCTTAATAACTGGTAAAATTTTCAAGTATCTACGACTTATACTTTTTGAATAATAACAAATATCAAAAATCGTTTGAGGCTAAACCGTTATTTAACGCGGTTTTGTAAAAATTTAAATTTCAAACACTCATAAAAATTTTTTGTCTGAATCCGGTAGAGTTTTTTTTACAGATATTTGAAGAAAAATGTATAGAGAACCTTGTACCAAATTTTCAAAACTTAATTATAAAAGAAAAAAATTAAATGATTTTTCAACTTCAAAATTACTTGCAAATTTTCGCGTTTTCGACAGATTTCGTAAAAATTTGAACTATAAACTCTTATAAAAAAAAATTGTGACTAACGATTTTTAATTTTTTTTAGCTACAATAAAAACAACTCATAAGGAACCTTGTATTAAATTTTCAAAACTTTTTGGTCATCAAAAATTTTTTATCGACACTTTAAAAAAAATTCTCTCAAAAAAAATCGAAAATTTCAGTGGTCTATAAATAACTCAAAAAAAGTCAAAATTTTTTGAAAATTTAACTATATACAGATACTACTGACATTAACATTTGGTGAAAATTTCAAGTATTTTCAGTGATTAGTTTTTGAATTACAACCATAAAAAAAATCGATTTGGTCGAAAACTGGTTTTGCGTAAAAATTGCCGTTTTTCCCGTCATTTTTTTTTTGTTTTTCCGATTTTTTTTTGAAAACTGTTGGAAAATGTTAACTTTTTACCTCTATAATGCACCAAGGATATTCACTTTTACATTGGAAACCACCCCCATAGTTTGAAATTGGAGCATTATTTCGACTAGTTATGCTGTACACAGACACAAAAACAAAAAAACACACACCATTGTAAAATCAATACATTCATCACTTCGTTCAGAATCTAAAAACAACGTTTTTATGAAAAAATTATATTTTTAAATAATTTTTATCCTTATAATTTTTTAAGTTTTTTACTTTTTTGAATGATAACATAGATTTTTAATTTCATATTCCAAAGCAGAATAATTTTCTGAGTAATTCGATACATAAAAATCAAATTTAGGGTAAGTAGTTTATGAGTTAGGTATACGTATTTAAAGTTTTGCTGTGCGGAGTGGAGTGGTACGGGGTTACCCCGCAAAATGTTTGTCCACTACTCCGCTTGTCTAAACTTTGAATAAGTATAACTCATAAACTACTCACCCTAAATTCGATTTTTATGTATCAAAATACTCAAAAAATTATTCTGCTTTGGAATATGAAATTTAAAGTCTATGTTGTTATTCAAAAAAGTAAAAAACTTAAAAAATTATAAGGATAAAAAATATTTAAAAATATATTTTTTTTATAAAAATGTTGTTTTTTTTAACAATTTGAAACTATGTAAAAAAATATTTTCAAAAACATGAATACTTTTGGAAATAATGAGTGTTGTTTGATAAAAGAATCACCCTGTATATAATTCATTATTTTTCAACTTTTTTGTTGGGACAATTTGATTTACATCTATTAAAGAATGCACTTTTTTTAAATAAGCTCTTAGGGTTTTTGAAAATTTAAACTTTTTTCCTCAAGCATTAGAATTAAATTCTTGATTTTCAGACATAGTAAATTCTATTCAAAGAAAAAAGTATTTCAGATAAATTATGTTAATTTATTTAACATGAAACAGAACAAAACAACAACCAACTGAATCACAACATTGCAGTTACCTAAAAATAACCTAACGTAGGCCACCTTAAAGTATCATATAATAATATAACTTAATTTAATCTGTGATCTGCCACAACTCACAAACATAATAATACATCTAATTGATTATAGGTATATTTAAACTACAATTTATTAATTCAAAGTAAACAAAATTGTTTGCTTTGGAACTGAGAGTATAGTTTGAATGGTCATTACCAATACTTTCATCAAAATATAATGTTAGCAGAAAAAATAAAGTTTTTTTTGGGGGGGTGGATCTATCCCCCCTTAATTATGTCCCTGATTTTGGAAAAATTATGTTTATTTATTTAATATGAAAGAGAAGAAAACAACAACTGAATCACAACATTGCAGTTACCTAACAATTTCAGACATAGTAAAAGAATCATATTCAAAGAAAAATAATTTTGGATAAATAATGTTTATTTATTTAACATAAAAAAAACAACAACAACACAATTTAAACACAATTAATTCACAGTGTAAAACCATGGATATTTTTAATACTTTATAACAAAAGTCACATGTAAATATGTACAAGTCTTTATATTTTTTTCTATATAACGGGTGCTATTTCATTTACTTTTAAAAGAGTGTGATTTTTCAATATATTATGAGGTATCAAGATTTTACAAATTTAAATTTGTTTCCACATTCAATGCATTTCAATTCATTAGCTTCTGACATGTTTGAAAATAAATCTAATAAGTAAAAATAAAAAAAGATTTTTTTTTCTTTTTAATAGAACTACAGAAATCACAAACATGAAAAAATAAAAAATAAATTTACTTATATAAAAATATACCTTTAAACCTTGTAAAACTCGTGTCAAGCAAAAGCAAGGCATATAAAGAAAATATATAAGATATTATTTTATCTTAATATTGAATTTAACCTCAAGGTCAGTTTAGCTAAAGATTAGTTATCTTTGTTAGATTTCAGTTCTTTACAAGATTGTAAAACTATTTATAAATAATGAGTTAAAATGAATTGATGTATTTTCAGTTTTTTGTATAAATCCTATAGTATACTGTGTTTTTGAAATAAGAAACAATAAATTAACGATATATATGTATATATATTTGATTAATATTAAAAATTTATTCATAGTACATACTACATACATTTTATTTATAATATAATATTAATTATTTCATTAATGTTCATTCATAATATAATCATTAAACAATTAAATATACTAAAAAAAGCATAATTAATAATAATAATAATCTATATTATATAATACAATTATATATATAATAATGTAAATTAATGATAGTGATAACTGATAATAAAATCTAGGATAGCTGATAATAATGATAATAAAATCCGCCATTTTGATTCCATTCGGTTCTCTGTCCCTAAACACTTGTCATTAAAGCTATAGTAATCCGACATATTACACTATTATTTAATTACATTATTCCTGTTACCCTGAGCTGATATTAGTTGTTTAGAATACTGAATATTAATATATTATACTTAATAATAGATAATTAGATAATTGGATTTATGAACATGGTTTTAATAATCTTTTATATAGATTCTTAGAATTAAAATTATGTATTTAAATAATTGGTCATAGTAAACACGAAATAGAAACTTATAGTCAAATTTCCTGTTTAGCGTGACACGTACACGTACGTTGCACTAGCCCGGCCCATTTTGAAATATTGAAAAATGTTTGCACCAATATTTAGCATGTAATTAGCATGAATTTGCATGACTAAAATTAGAATTTGCATGATATTGGTTTAACGGTTAAATCCAAAATTTGATGAGCTGGGCTGGAGCAACGTTGCGCTAGCCCGGCCCAATAGAAAAAATATAGATATCGAATATATAAATATATCAATATTTAGCTCGCCATTTGCATGAATTTGCACGACTATCGCCAGAATTCGCACGACAATTGTTTATGGTTAAAAAACCGTTTACGTGATTTGCCGTTGCGCCAGCCCGGCCCATTATAAAAATTTCGCGAATTTTGAGATTTTGACTATTCCAATATTTAGCACGCCATTCACATGAATTTGCACGACTATCGCCAGAATTCGCACGACAATTTTTTATGGTTAAAAAACCGTTTACGTGATTTGCCGTTGCGCTAGCCCGGCCCATTATAAAAATTTCGCGAATTTTGAGATTGTGACTATTCCAATATTTAGCACGCCATTCGTATGAATTTGCACAACAATTTTTTATGGTTAAAAAACCGTTTTCCTTTCCTGACGTTACGCCAGCCTGGCCTACAATGGAAATTTTGCGATTTTTGGGATACGAATAGTGTTTTTTTTCAATAAAATGTACTGTAACGGCTGTAACACTGTAAAGAATGATATCATTTTTTTATATCATCAGAAATTTTAAATTTTCATTAATATATTACTTTAAAATAAATATAATATTAAAATTGTAATTAAAAAACTGTTTTCATCACTTACCATTGCATCAGCCCGTTCTATTTTGGAAATTTTTATATTGGTCAAAAAACAGTTGTTGTTACCGGCTATTTTGCCAGCCAAACCCATAATCGAAAGATTTCGATTTTTGTCGTTAGATACATATAATATGCTAATTGTTTATTGGTTATAAGTATTACACTTTATTTGAGTTAATTTAAAATAAATAACGTATAAATAACATTTGAGTCAATTTATTAAAAGGTCGTATTTGATTAACATACTAAATGGTATAAAATAAAAATTCACATGGTACTTTTGTATTCATAACTATAAGAAAAACATAAATATAATTTATTTAATTTGCTTTTTACATGATTAAATTTAAAATGTTCATAATAATATCTCTACGTTGTAAGCTTGTAACATATTTTGTATTTGTGTATACTAATAATACGATATTTGATTATGTTGATGGCTGGAACAATATATTATTTCGATTGTGTTCTAAATATAAAACGATTGTTTTTCTAGTAAAATTATATTTAGATATCCCTTAATATTTTATCATCTATAAAACTTGTTTTTAAATGAATGATCATTTGTAATTTGTCGATAAGACTGAGCACAAGTGATTCTCATATTCTAAAACATTATTTTTTCATCACGGTGATTTAAAATTGTTTTAAATTAAAACGATATCTGGTTTGATAATACTAATTATTCATTTTCAATTTTATTATTAAACTTAAAACTAATAATTATTATCAAGCATGGTTGGACGAAAATGTAGTATTCCGCCTACAATTGTGGTCGACGCTATTATGTCTTTTAGAGATGATATAGTTAGCATAGACGAAAAAGGTGACATGAGTGAGTATGCAAGTTAATAATACATTTTTTTTTTTAGTGAATTATGCCGCTATTATCTATACTTCAATAAAATGATAATTTGTCATTTCATTATTCAATTCATCGATTAGAATTAGGTATATTTGATCATATTTTGATTTTATATATTTTATAAAATATGTCTCCTTCACTTCGTTCAAAAGAATCAAATTCTTAACAATACTGGTTCTCTTCTTGACTAAATTTTCACCAACAACGAATCCACTCAAGTCCTTCAAGCTGCTGACACCTTAGTTCCTTGTGATGTATACCACCCTGCCTTGTCCATATCTTGCCCCTTTCCTTCTGTCCGCCCTATGCTTGACGCTCAACATACGTATTACGATTATAAAAATGGGAACTATGATATGATTATTCAAAGATTAGAGAACATTGTTTGGGATAACGCCTTAGGCGTAGGATCGGTTGACCAAACAGCCGATTTCTTGCAGGAAACTCTGCTTGACTGTATTCGTGAACATGTCCCAAGGCGTAACTTTCGAAATTCAACCTTTCCCAAATGGGTATCGAGTAATCTAAAAAATCTTCTTTTTAAGAAAAAACATTCACATAAACTATATAAAATGCTAGGTGGTCAAAATCGATACTTAATATTCTCTAGACTAATTCTGGCGATAGTCGTGCAAATTTATGTGAATGGCGTGCTAAATATTGGAATAGTCAAAATCTCAAAATTCGCGAAATTTTTATAATGGGCCGGGCTTGCGCAACGGCAAATCACGTAAACGGTTTTTTAACCATAAAAAATTGTCGTGCGAATTCTGGCGATAGTCGTGCAAATTCATGCAAATGGCGAGCTAAATATTGATATATTTATATATTCGATATCTATATTTTTTCTATTGGGCCGGGTTAGCGTAACGTTGCTCCAGCCCAGCTCATCAAATTTTGGATTTAACCGTTAAACCAATATCATGCAAATTCATGCTAATTACATGCTAAATATTGGTGCAAACATTTTTCAATATTTCAAAATAGGCCGGGCTGGTGCAACGTACGTGACACGTACGTATATTTTGGAGACTACGCCCGTAATAATTTAATATAAAAGGGGTTGTGGTAGTATTAAGATTTAGACATAGTTAAGCCTCACTTACGCATAGACCGATGACGTTGTTCTATACTTAACAACACATCGGGCTAGCTTTTATTATATACATTGTCTCAGTGAATAAATAACTTTTAATTCAAACTTATAAACGAGTTGTTTATTGACTTCAACTTTCCTACGCTCCCTGAAAAAGACAAAGTGGATTTCGTCGTTAAATCGTATTGAGCCATCTTCACCAAGACCGGCTCACTACAAATTTGGTGTCAGGTGTAGGGTCTTCACATCAAACGAAACATATTAGGCCGTTCTCTACCAGAACTGTTTCAGCAAGTTTGTTTATTAATCAAATGATAAAATAATCAATATTATAATTATATACACAATAATGGTCTTAGTCATGAAAAATAACTTTAAGTCACCAGCCAACTTAAAGTCGATGTAAATATTAGACTAGGTCAAATACCCAAGTTTTGCCAACCCCCAAATGACGCCACTGTTGTAGACCCAGAAACATGGGCTACTCAACACTGGATATTAAAACTAGAAAAAATAATCTGATACATCATCATCATGATTCTATCGACGTCGGTGATATCGAGTATGAGGAACTCGGTTGAATATTGAATTCGTTAAAATTTGTTTGCATTTGCGTCAAAGGAAAACAGGAAATAGCACTTCTTTTTGAGTTTATTCCACACATGGTTCAAATCAACATTGAAGACTTGTGCTGTACACGATTCGATTACATATGTTATGATGAAGCCTTACCTTGTTTGTATTTTACATGTGCAGCGTATAATCCTAAACATTGTACATTTTATAAAGTGTTTGCTTTAAGAAAATGGTTTGTAAATAATACATAAAAAATTGTAGTCATGTTTTTTTAATTCAAATAAATAACATATTTTATTTCAAAATTGAGTTTTATTTCTATCTAATCTTCCATAGTAACAAAAATAATCTATTGAAAAAAAAATATATATTTACAAAGAAATGATTTATTGTAAAATATATTTACAAAAAATATGTACAGGAGTATTTACAAAACTCTAACTATCTAATTCTGCTTCGAGATCCTCCCTATAAAATTCAAAATTATTAATTAAAAAATTAGTAAAATACTATATTATACTATATTGTATACTATACCTACAGTGCTCCAGCTCATAATACATTAGCTGTACGTACTTTGTTAAATTATGTTTTTGGTGATAAATGGATAGGAATGTGTGCGTACCAGTTTCAGAGTTGAATCGAAATGGTTAGTTTTGAATGAAAGTTAATTTAATAACGAATAATGTCTTTATTATGTATAAATAAAATAAGTGGCTGATTATCGTGAAAGTGCTCGGGTGTTAATAGCTTTGGTACATCTGCTGTTGCTGGTCTTCAGGCTTCCTTATATATTGTGGTGTGTCTCTTGTTTGCGTCGAATCGTAGTCGTCTGGATGGAACCAGGTGTCTTTGTAGTTGTTGTTGCAAATTCGGACCCGGATTTGATAATGTGCAATAACATCTTAAATGCATCATTAGTGCACTATAAATATTGTTGAGCTTACTATCCCGACACGTTTTATGGTAGAGCATATGCATCTCTCTCGATACAAGGCATGGTCATACTAACTTAGCCTTGATATCTCGTAGCCCATAACAGCTTATGGATGGAATAGCTATACGTTTCATGGCTCTATACATTTTGGTTCAAAAATTGAAAATGAAACTGTTGACGAGGCTACAGAATGTATTATACTTATGGCTGTTGGCATAAATGCTTCATGGAGAAATCCAGTTTGATATTTTTTATGCAAAGATTTGAATAGTACCCAAAAAGTAAATTTAGTGAGACGCTGTATCGATGTAGTATTTGAAACTAGCATAAAGGTAGTTAGTTTGACTTATGTGTCCATGTCAAGAGCACTTGGTTGTACTTTGGTTGATAATCCTAGAATATTTTAACTACTTTTAATGTTCATGACACTAATGTAAATATTATATTTGACGCTGCACACATGATTAAGCTTGTACGCAATACCTTTGGCGAAAAAAAAATATTGATTGACCACAATGGTGGTGTTATACATTTTAATAATATAGAAAAAATGTTGACTTCACAGGAGAATGAAAATGTCACTTGGGTAATAAATTAAAAAAGAACATGTATTTTACATAAAAAAAAAAATGAAAGTAAAACTAGCGACTCAGCTATTATCAAATTCTGTTGCTGATGCATTATTATTTTGTAAAGACAATTTAAAACTCAAAGAGTTCCGTAACTGTGAAGCTACTGTACACTTTATTCGAATATTCAATGATGCATTTGATATTCTTAACTCCAGACAATTAGTTTCATATGGTTTTAAAGGTGCTGTTTGTATGAAAAATTTCAATCAAATTAAGTATACAACTTTTTTTTTTTATGCAAATAATTTAAAATTAGAAAATGGCTTGGTCCCTCTATTCATTTAATTAATATGTTATTTTGACAATAATAAATCACAATATTATTGACGATCATAATATAAATAATAGTATTATATTGTAAGGTATTATTATATTGAGAATATGGTCACACTGACGCTCACTCTTTTGATTACTTCATGCTGGGTACGATTATAAAGAACAGGTTATGCGTCTGAAGGAATATTTTCGGTCAGATTTTGTAACAGTGGTGTAGTTCTTCAAACCGCCGAGTGCTGTAAGTCATCCGTGTTACATATTAACATTTTCCTATACAAACCATGTTAAAACTAATTTTTAATTAATAAATTAATTAACTTTTGTTTAAATGTTAGAGTCGTATTCATAGGCAATTTATAGACTTGCATTTTGGGTGCTGTAGCCTACAGTATTTTTATACTTTCTTTTTTTTATTTCGGCCCTATGCCCCTAACTAATAATGTATACAAACTTTGATGATAATAAATTATTTTTCAGCAAACTAATTGAATTATTATATCGTTATTATGTGTGGTACAAAGTAAATACAGTTTTAAAAAGTACATTTTATTTATTATATTTACACAATAAAAAAACACAAATTAAATAGTAAAAGAATCAATAATTAAGTGAAAATTCTATCTGGAATTTTTATTATGTTAATTCATGCACAGTGAGGTCGATCAGATTAGTAATAAACCAAAGCTGTCCATCTTTGACTAATGTATCAACTTTTGACTCCAAGTTTTTTAGTTTAATTTTTCGGTACTATTACTTTAGTTATATATATATAATATATTTATATACAGTCTCAAAGATTGACCTTCAATCTCCACTCTCCAGTAAGACTTTCTTGAGAGGTCTGTTATCTAATCTTATTAAATCTTTTATTCTTTTATCCATTATTAACTTAAAAGGTCCATAATTGTTCTTTTGTTCCCCATTAAATACCATAAGGTAAAAATAATACAAAAAAACAAAGATTTTCATACTATACTTATCTATAGGATACTACTCTTAAATAAATAATAATTTATTTATTTCATTTCATTTCACAGATGTACAATATACATAATATAATATACAAATATTTAAATGTATGCGGGAAATATTATTTTTATATCACTTATATTATCTACCTAGATGATTGTTGACGACAATTCGTTTAGAGCACGGTTAACTAGCAGCGCCTACCTAGTGGTAAATAGCCGAACAATATCACCGTAACAATTTCTGACCGCGGCTGTGCCATACAAACCCACTACCAACGCATAACCTGTTCTTTATAATCGTGATGCTGGGATATAGTGTAATATATGATACGGACTCACTATATATTCTTACTCTGTGGTTACAATACTCTCTAATATAAGTTCCGCATACGTCACGCTGCTAATGTCTGTGGTGAACAGCAGGCTGCTGTACGCCTGTCCAACGTGGGCGGAAAGTGCATGCAGGTACGCTATCTGTCGAAACCTTATGATCCGGGCACAGAGGATTGCGGCTCTCAGAGTCACGAAGGCGTACCGCCAGTCTCAGCTGAGGCAGCCTTATTCCTGACGGGAACTCCTCCGGGTGATCTTCTTACTTTGGAACGCAAAAGAGTCCGAAGTAAACTTGACGACCCGGACAGAGCTGATTCAAAAGATGAAATCCGGAAAGCAGAGTGAGACATCTTGCTCGCTGCCTGGTCGAACAGATGGAGTCGGGGCGTTAGAGGAGCCTGGACGCGCACGATTCTTCCGGACCTGATAAGATGGACGAAAAGATGCCTCAAAGACCTCACGTTTCATGTAACGCAGGCTCTTACGGACACGGGTGTTTCAGGTACTACCTACACAGGATGAAGCGCGCCTCTGATGCGGATTGCCTGTACTGCCAACACCCTGAGGACACTGCGGAACACACGATATTTGATTGTGCTTACTGGGATCCGCTTCGGCTGCCAGTAAAGATGTTGGTAACCGAAATATAACTCCGGGAGACGTTCAGGATTTGTTGTGCGGTCCCTCTGATGTCCCGTTCAGCGAGAACGACCGGCTACGGGCAGCTTCCCAACGTGCCACTCAGTAATTTTTTAAATTGTTTGAGGATAAATCGTTATCGTTTCGCTATTTCGTAAAAATTTAAAATTCAAACGCACTTAAAATTTTTCCTACAATGATGTTATGAGTTTTCTCTATAGCTACTTGCAGGAAAACTTATGGAAAACTTAGTGTTATAATTTTAATCCTTAGTTATGAACACAAAAAATTTTATGATTTTTCAACTTCAAAATTACTTGCAAATTTTCGCGTTTTCGACAGATTTCGTAAAAATTTGAACTATAAACGCTTATAAAAAAAAAAATTGTGACTAACGATTTTTAATTTTTTTTAGCTACAATAAAAACAACTCATAAGGAACCTTGTATTAAATTTTCAAAACTTTTGGTCATCCAAAAATTTTTTATCCACACTTTAAAAAAAATTTCTCAAAAAAATCGAAAATTTCAGTGGTCTATAAATAACTCAAAAAAAGTCAAAAATTTTTGAAAATTTAACTATATACAGACACCACTGACATTAACATTTGGTGAAAATTTCAAGTATTTTCAGTGATTAGTTTTTGAATTACAACCATAAAAAAAAATTGATTTGGTCGAAAACTGGTTTTGCGTAAAAATTGCCGTTTTTCAGTCATTTTTTTTTGAAAATTGTTGGAAAATGTTAACTTTTTACCTGTATAATGCACCAAGGATATTCACTTTTACATCGGAAACCACCCCCATAGTTTGAAATTGGAGCATTATTTCGACTAGTTATGCTAGTCCTAACACACATCATTGTAAAATCAATACATTCATCACTTCGTTCAGAATCTAAAAAGATGTAAACATTTATTCTAATGGACGAACACCATCCTGATCGTCGTCGTCGGATGATGAGTGGGACGAATCACCTATGGTAAGGACGTGGTTTGGATTCAATTCTAATTCGTCAGTTAACTCATCGGATATAATATTGACATTCCACATTTTTTGTTCTTCAGTCTTCACGTGGGATATAAAATGCAGCTAATCTTCCGGTGTAACCTTATCAATGGCTTGATGAAGCAAATGCTGTACATCGACTGTTTTTAAAGTAGTGTTATTTGATTTTATATGATGCTTTACTTTTGACCAGACCAGTTCAATAAGATTAAGTTTAGGGGGCGGCAGTCTCAAAATCGTTTTCCCGGCTTCTTTTGCAATATCATCTATTACGTAGCTGTTTTATCTAAAAAAAATATTCAAAATATAGGTAATTTAATTTTTTATATGAAATACTTTATTTTTTTTTTTAGATGAACGGAGTGAAGAATGTATTGATTTTACAATGATGTATGTTTTTTTTTTTTTTTTGTGTGTCTGTGTACAGCATAACTAGTCGAAATAATGCTCCAATTTCAAACTATGGGGGTGGTTTCCGATGTAAAAGTTCCTTGGTACATTATACAGGTAAAAAGTTAACATTTTCCAACAGTTTTCAACAAAATCGAGAAAAACCCCAAAAAAATGAGGGAAAAACGGGATTTTTTACGCAAAACCAGTTTACGTCAAAATCGAATTTTTTATTTTGCTATAACTCAAAAACTAATCTAAACTAATTTTCAATTTTTCTGACTACTTTTTTTTTAAATAACGATTAAAATTTTTTGTCTGACCAGAAAATCTTGAAAATGTAATACAAGGTTTCTTATAAGTTGTTCTTAAAGTGATAAAAAAAAATCCGAAATCGTTAGTCACAATTTTTTTTCATAAGTGCTTAAATTTCGAATTTATACGAAATATGTCAAAATTGCGAAAATTTGCAAATAATTTTGTGGTTGAATAATCGTAAAAATTTTTTCTTTTATAACTAAGTTTTGAAAATTTGGTACATGATTCTCCATAAATTTTTCTTCAAATATCTGTAAAAAAAACTCTACCGGATTCAGACAAATAATTTTTATGAGTGTTTGAATTTTAAATTTTTACAAAACCGCGTTAAATAACGGTTTAGCCTCAAACGATTTTAAATATTTGTTATTATTCAAAAAGTATAAGCCGAAGATACTTGAAAATTTTACCAGTTATTTAGATTGGCATTTTCTTTACATGATTTAATTTTCAAAATATTTTGACTTTTTTGAGCTATTTATAGACAACTGAAATTTTCAATTTTTCTGAAAAATGTTTTTTGAAGTGTCGATAAAATTTTTTTGGCCCTATTAAAATACTTGAAAATTTTATACAAAGTTCTTCATATGTTATTCTTATAGTGATTAAAAAATTATAAGAATATATAGTCACAATTTTTTTTTAGTAGCATTGAAGTTCAAATTTTGACAAAAATTCGTCAAAATCATGAATATTTGCAAATTATTTTGTAGTTCAAAATTCATAAAATTTTTTGTATTTATATCTAACGTTAAGAAATTCAACACTAAGTTTTCCATAAGTTTTGCTTCAAAAAGCTATAGAGACAATTTGAAGCGTCATTATAGAAAAAATGTTTTGAGCGTTTGAGTTTTAAATTTTTATGAAATCGCGTAACGATAACGATTTATCCTCAAACATATCTATGATAATATAAGGTATTATGAATTATGATAACTACATGTAATGTTTTTAGAAAAATTGATTAACCATGCCTTTTGCAAATGCGTCCTAATTAAAATATAAAATATTTGTTTCAAATTAGAATACATGGCAATATTTAAATATAATATGTCCAAGACTGACAAATCATCTCCGTTCAGAATCGTTTTTCGTATACAATGATACCTGTCATTGCATTCAAATGTAACCTACCCTAGTCCGAGGTCCACCCCACCTCCTAATGTACAGCAGAGCGGTACCCACTTGCCCGCTTTTTTATGATTACTTGGGTTTAAGACGACTCACGATATCCATTAGATCAATTTTAATCATATTTGATGGATCGGCTTCTTCATCTTTAGATTGTATCCAATTGACTATATCTGATTTTTCCAACTCATTGTTGGAATTCTTTCCAATTTTACCGAATGATACGGTGCGTTATCCATAACGAAAACCGCATTATCCTTGAGGAATGGCAATATTTCTTCGAACCATTCTTTAAACGTCTGCCCACCCATTCATTTCATCGTGGTAATCGGATGTATTTGACTCGAAACATATTAGTCCACCACGTACGAAACCATCGATAGACCCAATGTGAAGTACAATAAAACGTTTACCTTTGCCGGTAGGATTTGGTGCGCCAGTAAATAAACCCTCCTAGAATGAAATTCTATGGGAGGTCACCGTCTGGTCGACCCATACTTTGTTAGCGCAATCCCCTGTATTTATCCATATTTTGTCCAAATAATAAATATGTCTTTTTTTTCCCCGGAAACGACGAAATGATAGTAAATAATTTCTTTGCCATTTAACAAGGTCACGTCTTTCCGTTAGTATACTGTTCCTCTTACGTTTTGTAAACTTAAATTTCAAACTATTAAGTACGATTTTTAAAGAAATCTCTTTAATATTCGGCATGGTTTCGCCTTCATTTATTGCAGTTAAAATCTTTGAAAGTGTTGGAATTTTTTGGCTTAACCAAAATGAATGCACCTTTCTTCGAATTGCATTTTTGTTAAAGTCGTCGATTTTATTAACCACACCAGGTTTCTGCCTTTTTCGATTCGGCGATTTCACACATTTCGTAGTTTTGTACTCTGCTATGGTTTTACGCACTGTGTGATACCCAATTCCATAGTCTTACAAATATGAATTATCATCTCACGGAACTTTATCCCACTGCCATTTTCTAAAATCGATTTATAGTGGTGTTACGGACCTGTACTGTCCGTATCGATTATTTTATATGCATAAGATCATACAATGTCAAATTTCCTAACTTATAAAATTAATACTACAGGCACACGAGTACAGGACACGAGAGAGTGGAATATTTTATTAGTATAATAATTTGACAATTAAAGTAAAATCACACGTCTCTTTACAAAAGTCGAAACTCGGTGTCTTAACGATTCGATAAGAATCATGGGTAAGAATACACAAGCAGTCGATCCGGGACGCGAAATTTTAAATCGTGCCATCGCGGCTCCTAATATACCTCCCATCACTCCACCAATTTAACACGTAATCTTTATCGTAGTATCATAGTATCATATAGGGTATCGAAAGAAAGTATCGATATTTTTACTAGGTACTAGTAATAAAAACAAATATCGATACTAGTAAAATATCGGAACAAATGTATCGATATGAGTAAGTATCGAAAAATAACATTATACGGTATAAATAAATTTTTATTATCAATTACTAAAAAATATTAAAATAATATCACTCATTAAACAGTTAAAAAAATATATGATAAAATAATGTGTGTTAAAATTTGTATTAATATATATATATATATAATAAATATATACAATATAATATAATAAACAATATGGTATAATACAATATTTGACGCAAAAATTGGAAAAATGGAAAATGGGAATAGGTAAATAAATGAAGTAGTAGGTAAAGTTATATATATATATTGTTATTTTTTTTATATATATTATTCTATTTTGGAAGAGTACTACCTACAATTGTTTTATGAATTAATTTTTCAAATGACTTGATCCTAATGATTTATTTTGTTCGACACAATGAGACAATTTATGAGGGGCTTTTGATATTTTTGATGGCAATTCTGATGGATTGAATGATTTTATATTAAGTTTTGTCGTAGGTAGCTTACTTGAAGATGGTTTTTGTGTGTACCCATATTCAGTAATACGTTTCCATTTAGGGACTCTCCCTGCTGTTAAATTTTTTCTTCCACCTATTTGTGTAGAACGTCTTGAACAAGCTGTAGGTTGTATTCCTATATGTTTATTACCAATAAGTTTCATACGTTTAGAATTTGGTTCAATACCAGAATACTTCCCAAATGTCATCATAGCTGACAATAAAGAAGAATGTGTTTTTATGTTTTTATCAAATGATTTAACCATGTTATTCATTCCAGGCAAAAAATATTCAACATCAGATAAACATGATCTTTTAATATTTTCAATCATCTCATTAAATTTAGTGACATTATTATCATATGAAGCATTTTCTGTAATTAAATTACTTTGTAAAATTTGATCATTTTCTTTTTCAATTTAAGTGTGATAATTTTGTACATTAATACACTTGTCAGTTGTAATTTTCTCAGAAGTGGAGCTATACCATCCATCTTGAATCTCTGAACATCCTGTTGCTATCACATGGAGTTTGTTCCTAACTTCTTCTGTAACAGGTAAACAAAGGCCAAGCTCTCTTTTTAAATCTTTTGCTACAAATATTTGATGTTTACAGGGTTTACCAGTATTTCCTTGTGGGCATGAACATAAGCCAGTATCTAGATCAATATTGTATGTGGTATTTTTCAGTGTATTATGGACTAAGTAAAGTGAATCACTTGATTGTATAGCATCATATTTTAATGATGTTTGTTGTATTTTGGTAATTAAAAATCTTTTTTTTAGATATTGAGGTGGGCGGTTAGCTGCTACATCTAGAATTTTCATTTTATAAAATGTGTCCAAGTCCTGAACAATAAAAAAGAACAATTGAACTGGAGAGTATGCTTTTGTTCGATCTAGTACAACGTCTTTCATGATTTTTACACCAGCTTCACTAATGTTATTAGTATTTTGCCCCCTTGTTATTAAATTAACTCTTAAACAAATTGCCCATTCAATTTTCCTCTCAAATAATCTTTCAACATATGTTTTAAATCGCGGGAATTTATTTGTTAAAGGGTGTTGCAGTAGGTTATTAAAACTAATATTTAATTCATCATTATTTTCTGCATACACCAATTTTTTTATTCCAGAATAAAGAATTGAACGAAAATTTAAAGGAATACCATGATTGGAATCCCATAAATATCTCCAGGTGGCTTGAAGTACATGAAAAATGCAAAGAAGAAGTGTTGGTTTTGGAAACACTTCATGTAAAGCATTTCTTTCAGCAGCAGAGTCATCAGACATAAATAATTTTGGGCCATTTATGCCTCTATTACCTAATGCATTAGGTGGTAATAACTTCTTCCACAATTCCAAACCTAATTTTATTATTTTTGATGCCTAGCTAGTTAAAATAATAACACCAACAAGCATCCCACCAGCACAACTATTTGTATAAATAAAAAAAACCTTACAACCAAAACGGTCAACATTTCCAGATGCATCAATAAAAAGAATTTCTCCACTTTCTTCAAAATTTGAACTTATACGTTTCATTAATGGTGTTATAATTGCTATAGCAAAATTGCCATCATCAAGTACTTCCATACTAGAACATACTGAAAGGCTCTCTTGATTATATTCTTCAATGGCATCTTTAAGAGAAATCATCATCGATTCTCCATGTGATGAACCAAAATTCTTTTTAAAAATAGTATAATATAAGTTGTAGACCCATGCAGGGTCAGGTAGTTCCCCTCTATCACCAGCAAAAATATAGTAATTGTTACCTTTTTCATGGCACAATTGTTTTTTTAAACATAATAAGGCTTTAGATGGAGTTTTTCCTTCACTAAAAATTTTTAATATTGTTTCCTTCACCTCTTCAGATAGAAATCTATGTCTGAGTACATTAGCACACATAATTTAATGATTATGAATATGTCGTATTACCACAATAGCTTTTGTTTGATGTATATTAGCATCTTCACTCCTTAAAATCAAAATTATTTATATTATGCATGGTATTAAGCTTTTATATTAATAATAAAAAAAAAAAAATGTAATATATGTATAATATGTATATAATAATTATAGATGACTCACATTTTATCAGAATATACATTTTCAATCTGCAGAATTATAGTGGCTTTACATCCATAGTGCTTTAGACTAGGAACTGAATTAGTTTTAGGCCTGGTATTGTGATGGCATCGATAACGTTTCTACATGGTAAGAAATTTTATATTTTAATTACACGTACTAAATTTAATTAATTAATTAATTAATTTAGTCCAGATAAATGTATAATTTTACTTTAAAAATGATGTTAGACGAATTTGGCTTTTTGCAACTAGTGCCTAAAAATGTAGTTTTACATTTCCTTCTCATAGTTAGAAACCACCGTGAAACATTGTTTATTCCAAAATCGTCAATTTCAAATTTTGCTATGAAATGTTGTTCAGAAATTATCTTTTTTGTAATTATGTTGTAAGTATAACCATCAGGAATTTGATTCTATTAAGAAAACAATCTATGTTTACTTAAATAATGATATTTTGATAAAGATATATTTTTTTTTACGTTGAACGTAAAAAGAATTTATTTCTTGTATTATACCTATACAATATGTATAGGTATATATAATAAAAGATCCAAATTCTATAAAATATTACTTAAAAAGTAAAAACATTTTATATTGTAGTTTAATTACCAGAATCTCTATATTTTCTTTTGAATCCATGGACTTGAAAAAAATGCTGTTAGACGTTTCTTTTGAAGATAACTAAAATATTTATTTACCCACTTTTAAATAAGGAATACTAAATATGACTAAAATATAATATATTACTTCTGGTTTGATTGATGTTAGTCTAATGGAAGAATTTGCAATTTGTTTGGGTGTAAAACCATGCACATTTTTCAAATGACGATTAAGATTTTTTTTTTAAATTTTTTTTACTACATTCTTGTTGTTCAAAGTCTTCATTATTTTTCAATGAGTTAACTTTTAATTTTTGGACATTGTGTTTTTCTCGTATGTGTCTCATCAATGTATATTTTTTTTTAAATAATAATTTACACTCTGTGCATGAAAATAACTGGAAATAAATACTAATATATTAATACACTAATGTCAATGTTTATTTCAACCAATTCTATTTTATCTAGTAGTTATACACATTCACAATTATTTTATTGGAGAATGATATAAAACTGAAGTATAAATCAGGGATATGGTACCTAGTCGATAGTAAGCGAAGGCAATATTTAGGTGGAAGCCGGTAGGTACAAAGAAACACATATAGTACAACGTTATTATTTATTTTACACAAAATTTTAATATCATTTTAACATAAATATAAACATACATTTAACATACAATCGATCAATAATAAATACAAGTACTATGAAAACATTTTTAATTAGACTTAACTTTTTTATTAAGACTTAATACATAACATAAAACATATACTTACAATACACTTAGTATAAAATAAGTAAGTTTAATATTAATTAATAATAAAATTATATATCGTTTAAAACACACATTAACATATTATGAACAATTAATATGATAAATGTTTAATACTTTAAATAATTACTACTTAAGAAATGTTAATGATGTATGATTTATGTATTTAAAAAGTTATTTTTTTTTACTTTTTAACTTAACCAGTCAGTTTTTCAACTGGACTAGTTTAATTTACAGTTGAAATAACTTAGTTTTTCCTAGTTGATTAAAAAAAATCCATCTAATATAAATATATTGAAATTTTTTGTTTATACATAAATATTGCTATATACACAAACATATTTTGTATTCTTTATCTTGATAACATAAATTTTTTTTAACTGAGTTAAAATTTCGCGTTCCGGGACCCCTCGTTTGACGGAGTCACCGCCCACTCTTGTAAGAAATCATATATAAGAGGGACCGAGACAAGAGCTCGCCAGACGGTTACTGTATAATCAACGAATAGGGATATCTATGACACTGAGATGCCGGTCGTAACAGCACTCAAATCATTTTGATATCAGTTTCTGAGGCAGGTCGTAACACCACTCACCATCTTATTTTATATATTTTACTTTAAGCTTATAATATTTGTATTCGTGCAAGAACTATTTTAATAAACAATTAACTTATACTTGAACAACACGACGTATTCATTTTGTACGTTGATGCATGAATCGACCTAGTCGGGACGCAACAGTGGTTGATAATCATTAATTTCTGGCCGCTGCAAACAGGCTGAAAAATAATTACCATTATTTTACTATTGTTTTTCAGAATTATAATTCTATAATAAAAACTAAACTAAATACATTTTAAAAAACAATTTTCTCTTACTTTTCCCTTGGGATTATTTTTCTTAGGTGTGACAAGCTGTGGCAATTCTTCATGTAAAGTATTTATATTTATTAAAATATTTCAAAATTAATTTACAAAAATTTTAAATAAAAAAAAAAACTGCAGCAGTGAACAGTGAGCACGTGTGTACGGATAAACGAACGAAACACTACAGCACGGTGTACAAGGTGCATATTTGACACAGCACTGTATATCAATTTCTTTGCGTTCTTGCTAGCCAATTAGCGATGACCTGCGCGCGATGAACCTGTTTTGGTCCGCCGCCAGGGTACCTTCTTATTCCGCAGCGAGTATAGTATATGTGCACCACAGTCGTTAGTTGGGTTAGGACGACGTACATTTCACCAGCCCCCCACTTTTTTAAATTTTCGAATTTTTTTTTTTCAAACATTAGTGTGCCATTAGTGTGAATTTGTGCGACTTTTTCCAGAATTTGTGCGACACCGGTTTAACCGTAAATTAAAAAATAAAGAAGGGGGGCTTGAGAAATGTTCCCCAGCCCCCCCTCAAAGAAAAAATAACAATTTTCAAATTTTTTTTCACCAAACATTAGTGCGTCATTAGTGTGAATTTGTGCGACTATTTTCAAAATTTGTGCGAAACCCTTTATACTCGGAAAATCAGATTTTGCGTTTTTGACATTTCCCCAGCCCCCCCTCAAAGAAAAAATAACAATTTCAAAATTTTTTTTCACCAAACATTAGTGCGTCATTAGTGTGAATTTGTGCGACTATTTTCAAAATTTGTGCGAAACCCTTTATACTCGGAAAATCAGATTTTGCGTTTTTGACATTTCCCCAGCCCCCCCTCAAAGAAAAAATAACAATTTTCAAATTTTTTTTTCACCAAACATTAGTGCGTCATTAGTGTGAATTTGTGCGACTATTTTCAAAATTTGTGCGTAACCCTTTATACTCGGAAAATCAGATTTTGCGTTTTTGACATTTCCCCAGCCCCCCCTCAAAGAAAAAATAACAATTTTCAAATTTTTTTTTCACCAAACATTAGTGCGTCATTAGTGTGAATTTGTGCGACTATTTTCAAAATTTGTGCGAAACCCTTTATACTCGGAAAATCAGATTTTGCGTTTTTGACATTTCCCCAGCCCCCCCTCAAAGAAAAAATAACAATTTTCAAATTTTTTTTTTTTGCCAAACGTTATTGAAATACACATACAGAATTTTTATTTATCTTTATACTCTAGTTTATTATTTTTTTTTTAAAACGTATATTTACTTTTTTAGCGACTGTTAACCAGTCACGTATTTTACGATAGTTTCAATGATGTGCTATTACTTTGGTTTTTATATTAAGTTATCACCAACACTGCATATATACTTATAAATTAAGACCTATGAAATGCATGCATCTTAAAAAAAAAAATGTCTTTAAATGTCTCTATATATTTCATTTTTTAAATACCTAATTAATCATTAATTAATCTATTTAAGATAGTTTCAATAAATGTTGTTAGAATAATGAATACATAAATACTATTTTGATACATAATAAAAAAATAATACATCAGGTGTAGCGGAAGAGTGTGCCTTGTTTAGAGTAATTAAAGTGTGCGCGATCCTCTCAGATCTGTTTTTCGCTACGCGATTGCTTCCAACATTGTTTTCAAATATAAATCTAAGAATATCAATGTTACTTTTTTGTCTTCATTATTCTGTATGTACCTAGGTATTAATTAATTATTGATATATATTAAATTTTCACAGGACACATGTATAAATTTAGTGTTGTATTGAACTGTAACACTTAGTTAATAAAAAAATGAAAAAACTCTTTTATTACAATGAAAAAAACTCTTTTATTATTATACAAGTATGTATACAATACAATAGATATACCATAACTTTTATTTAAATTGTATATACTAAGAACTCACAAAATACATTTTTTGATTCACTTACTGGTATCGGTTTTTTATTTAGATCGTCAAATAATTGCCAGTTTCTATTTGCTCTTTTGGCATATGCGTGATAATGTCCAATTGAATTTCTCAGAGATGTCCGACCTTTTTTAAAACTAATGACTCCTCTAAGTTCATATTTTCTTGTGCCATATAGCAACAGTTGAGGGATTTCAGCTAATTTCATCTGTATGTGCGCAGCAGCTTCAGATGAACGATTAGTGGAAATAACTTCTTCTCCTTGAACAATAAAAAAAATTCAATATTACATGATACATATTATATTTTATAAAGTACATTATTTAATTCATTTTTATAAGTTACACTTCATGACTAAACAGTAAATTTACCTTCCCAATATAGAATGTCGATGAATAAATGTATTTCGGATGTTTCGGAAATTATTTCTTTTATTCCTTTGCACATAGTTTCTGAATTCATACGACCACATTCAGATATTTCAGAGCGTTGACGATCATTCAAAAATTGTTGTAAGTCATTAATCTTACCATCTTTTGTTTCATAGGTTAAATATACAAGTGAATGTATAGATTTTTTACTTAGCTCGCAATTTGACGAGCATGTTATAGTCTCTTTAACTGAAGGGAAATCTCCTAACATCATTTGTAGAATATGGCCAAAAGTCGCTTCACATTTTACCATTGTAGTATTATATTCCAAGGGTAGAAGTTCGGGATTAATTTTATCAATGATAAGGTCAGCTCTTTCCGAGTATGTGTATGAAGATATTCCATGTTTTACGATTTTGGTTATAAAATTAAAAAACTGATTTGTACCAATTGAGTCAACCGTCTCTGAATATTTTTGGCTATCACAATATGCAACCTACAAAATTAATGATAAAAAAAATGTGTAATATACAAATGATATAGGCATGAAATAAGGATTAAAATGTTTACCATTAACAACGAAGCCAAGGAATCAAATGCACAAGTGTTAGTCAATACAATTTTACCTTCTACTAATTTAGACTTAGCACTTTTAAGTTCCGTGGAACGAGATCCATTTTTCAACAAAGGGAGCGATTTTATATTTTTACCATTGTTAAGTTCCAGATGTCTTAAATGTGGGTTTGTTACAAGGTATGATTTATCTTTTCTATGGCTTTTCCGATTCCAAGATTCTACAGCTTTTCTTTCCTCATTCATGTTTTCATTTATTTGTCCACCAATCGTAAAATCTTCTTCTAATATCCAACATGAAAAACAAACTCTAACATTATCATCGCCTGATCTATTTCTAGAACAAGTAGATAGTGCATGAACCGGTATCCCACAAACAACACATTTATGAGCCCCATTTTGGGAAGGTAAAGAACCATTACTGCATAGAGGACAATCTAATTTGTCTGGAATTCTTAGAAAATCGTTTTCTTCAGCTGAATAATTTGTCTGGTTTACTTGGAAATTTGATTCTTTCTGTAATTCATTGTCAGTATCAATTATGACATCTTCATAATTTTCACTAGTTTTTCCAAATCCAGTTTGTGATGAATGTATGAGTGATACTCCGCGTAGTGAACTTATATGTTGTTCCAAAAACTCTTCGATACTGACAGGTAAAGTGGCTGATTTGAATGTTATTGTTTTGAGTTTTTTAAAACTAGATTCTACTGCTGCAGAACTAGCAGTTTCTGGACCATAGCCAAAAACAGAAACCATAATCCCAGACCATAATGGTAAAAGTTTCATGCATTTGATTAAAATTGGTATCAGGGATGGTAAATACATGGCGTTTATTCCATTCCCTTCATGAACAAACTGCTTACTTTTTTCAAAAATGTTCTGAGCCCATTTCTGAAATGGATTCTCTTCGATTTGTTCATAAACCAGCCTTTCGTCCAACCATGTTCTATCATCGTTCTCAGTTTCTTCATTGGCGATAATTGATTCAATTTGACTATCAATAATACCTAAAATATAAATAATTTGCAAGTAAGACTAATCGTTGTTGGTTCAATAAACGTAATTTACCTGTTGACGTATACTCAATCAACTTTTTTTTATGTTTTTCGCACGGAGTTTCCATGTTTGAACTTATATCAAACCCATCTGTTTCGTTGGTTAAAACTATAAAAAGTGAAAATACTATATGTTCTAAATCTTTAAAATTTTGGCATTTTATCATTTGTCCAATTGTTCTTAAAATAACTTCTTTTGCACGTCTGGATATTGTTTTTAGAGGTATCCACTGTGCAGCTAATTTTATAAAATGTGCAACATCCACTCTAATGAAGCATCTAAATGTATTAAAATTAAATTAAAATCTTAAATTATTTTATTTTAATATTAATAAATAATTAATACTACAAACAATAAGATGACCATTTATTTATTATTTTCTAAAAGTGTAAAGTATATAATATATATATAGGAAGTAGTTAAGTACCTAGGTAAGTAGTTTGATTCTTGAAGTGGTAATCCTTTTATCACAATATCAGCACAAATTTGAATATATGTTCTAAGTGATGAATATTGTGTGAAACACTGGGTAATCGCAGATAAAAGCGCCAATGACATATCTGTAACTGTTTCTTTCGGTGGCTGAACGTTACAATTTAACCATTCTGACAACCAACAAAAAATTGATGTACTATTGTGTCTTTCGCTCAACAAATTGGACACAGTGAATCCATATTTTTTATCATCATCATAAGCAAGAGCTTCATATAAGAAAACGCGTTTGGTTTTTTCCCGTCCAAATTTCGTAAAATTCTTAACGACTGATCCCGTTGCGTCAAGAATCAACTTCGGATATTTTACACTACCACAGTAGTTCCGGTAAATATGAATTTGTTCGTTACAATGGTAATGTAAAAAAAATGGATGTACTCCCATACTATGAAGAACATCCTTAAACTCGTCCTCTTCCCTCATATATGATAGAGCCGTTAGTGCATCTTTATGCCTCTTTTTGTTTTCAATATTACGATGTTTTAAAATTCGTAACGCATTTCCCGACGGCAAAATTGCAGGTTCTGGTGCTCCTAAATATTTAAAAAATTAACTATTACATTTATAAACGTATAATTTTAATTTTATTTACCCAAAGTTAAATTATTTATTTAATTTACATTATAAAATAAATGGGAAGAACTCACGAATGTTTTTGAAGAATATTTATAATTTGAACATTTTTGTAATATATACCTATTTTTAAAATACGATTAGCTTCAAGTTCCCTATATGACTGACTAGAAATTCCATTTTCACAAAGAAGTTTTGCTGCTTTCTCTTTTGCTGGACCAACCATTCGTCTTTTTTTATTGTTGTGCTTTTCTAGGAAATTGCCTGTGTACGTGCATTCCATAAGTACTCTAAAATATATATGTATTTTTAAAATATCTTGTGTATTTAACTAGTGAATTAAATCGTTTAATTTCAAATATTATATGTCTATTACTTTGTGTTTTCTGCTGGTCTCTGTAACACCGATCCTTCAAAATTTGATCCGCATACCGAACAACGTCCTATAACTTTAATATACACTTGTCCAATTGGATAAACCTTAGCCCTTTTGAAAGACAAATTACAAGGCAGTTCCGTATGTATCCAAAAGTGTTCTGCGAGCACTGGTGTCCAAGCTCCTTTTGGTAAAACCAAGTATGATCGAGAATTCTGATGACATTTTGTTAATTTATAAACAACTTCTATTGGTTGGATTTGTTGCCATTCTTCAGCCGATAAAGTAAATATAAAATTTTTTGTTGGCATATCATTATCATTTTCACTACTGAATTCTTCGTACTCATCTAAAGACAATATTATTTTAATTATCTTGTTTTATTTTTATGGGATAGTTTTTTGGATCTTGCATCCAGATGTATAACCTTGGAAGCAAATTGTATTTTTAACTCATTTGTAGTAATTTAAATTATATTGTAAGTTTGGTTAAAAATTCTAAAATCAGCAGATTTTGGTTATTGAATTACAAAAAAAAAATCAGTCTTACTGTAATTTTCAAATTCGGTGATAGGGTCGATTATAGGAACAGATTTCTCTTTACGAACACCAAGTCTTTCCAAAATTCCATGTCGTCCTAATTGTACGAATGTATGGATTGCATTAGCAGACATTTGATAATTCAAGTGTTGACTTATATCATTCCATACTTTATTCGTAGCAACTACAATTTCTAATTAAAACAAAAATAGTATATTATATTGAGGACAAAGTAATGGAAAAAAATTAGAAAAATTCACATAAGTACTATAATCTATAGTGGTCTAGTGAGTAACACTCTGCTGTAAAGTAGGTCACTAAAATTGATGTATTAAATTTGAATCCAATGAGAGGTACATTGTACGCATACGAAAAACAATTCTGAACGGAGATGATTTGTCAGCCTAGGATATAATTTACAGTGGTTGGTGAAAAAGGTGGTTTATGTTTTGATGGCCTGAATACACCATAATGTAAGTTCTTTTATTATAGTTTATGCAAATATTCATGATTTTGACAAATTTTTGTCAATATTTGAACTTCAAATGTTAATAAAAAAAAAATTTAGGCCTATGTATTCTTATAGGTTTTGAATCACTATAAGACTAACTTATGAAAAACTTTATATTACATCTTTAAGTATTTTATCAATATTTATATAAAAATAAAATAAACTATAACGAATATTTCAAATGACTGTAAATAGAATTAAAATAAGCGAAATATTTTGAAAATTAAATTATATAAAGAAAATGTCAATCTAAATATCTGGTAAAATTTGCAGGTATCTACGACATATACTTTTTGAATAATAACAAATATTTAAAATCGTTTGAGGATAAATCGTTATCGTTAGTCGTTACCCAATTTCGTAAAAATTTAAAATTCAAACGCACTTAAAATTTTTCCTATAATTATATTTCTAGTTTTCTCTATAGGTATTTGAAAACTTTTGGAAACTTAATGTTGAAATTTTTATTCTTAGATATAAACACAAAAAATTTTATGATTTTTCAACTACAAAATCGCTTGCAATTTTTCGTGATTTTGACATATTTCGTAAAAATTTGAACTAAGCAATAGCTATAATTATACCAAATTATTGTATAAAGTATATATTATACAGCATACAATTATTTAAACTGCATACAGATGTATTTTTTAATTTAAATAATAAGTAATAACATACTTACTTTCATATTTTGTTTGAATCAACTCAATATTAGATATAACATTTTTAAATACTAAAAGAATTTCAACATTGATTACAAATAACTTGTATGATTAAACTTCGCGTTTAGCATAATGGTAAATAATGAATATAAAATCAAATAGATTTTAAAAGAATATTACCTTTTCATAACATTAAAATATGATCAACCTAAATATCGAATATTGAATTATAATAACTGGGGTTTAAAATGTTTGGATGATGTTACATTAATTAAAATGTATTAAAGACTAATGGTGATAGTTAGATTTAGGGACTTAAAAGCTTTAAAAACAGGCAAATAAAAATATGAGCAAAGACATAATATAATATGTTCACTAGAACAACACAATTTTGGCTGAATTTATTTAAAAATGTAAAAATTATTAATTGTGTTATACATTTTTAATTTTTTGAACAATTATACCAATACGGACGGATAGTGCTTACGTCATACACTTCTTATCATACGTACAAATCTTATCAATGGATTCGTTGGATCCAAACAAAAGCTATTACAATGTAATAATATCGCTTAAAATTAACATTTTACACGTTGTTTAAGTAGAATTGTTTAATTCTTAAGGTTTATGTGTACTAATGCACTGTGCATAGTTAGTTTAATGAAAAATCGCGTAAATTGAAAGTTTAAACTAAAATTTTGTTCAAATTTTCTAAAAGTATATGTTTTTCATATAGTACGAAATACTTGTTTGGGTCCAATTGGGACATTTGATAAGGATTTATAACATTTGTGACGTAACACTATCCGTCCGTATTGCTTCAATATCAATGTTATCGGATAAAAAACAACCGATAAGTCTGTATATAGATCATCTGTAACATGGAATACAAGGCCAATCACATGGAAGTCATTCAATATTTACACAATATTATCAAAATACATAATATGTACCTAAAAGAATTTTAATTTTTAAACATAATATAATATCCACAATGAATAGGTAGTTGCATATGTAGGTACATACAAAATTACAAAATGTTAATTTTATATTATTATAAATATTATAGTTAGAGATTTTAATTTAATTATAATAACATCAAAGTTCTAATCATGATATCAAACACAATTAGTAAGTATTTTAAATATTTCCAATTGTATCAGTAAAAAATTATCATAATACAGTAGATTCTTAATATGTCGAACGTCGCTATCTCGAATTTTTCGTTATCTCAAACTACTTTGAATTCCCCTTGAAACTACTATTACACTTAATAATATTTTTAATAAAACTCGATATCTCGAACTTTTTTCTGTTCCCCTTGAGATTCGACATAACGAGAATCTACTGTATATTCTGAGTATATTAAAATACCTAATTGAGCTATCAAGATATTATACATGGTAAACTAAATTTAAAAGCAAATTCATTAATTTTGAAAAACTATCCATTTTTATAACTTAATGTTCATAAATGTGAAGATATTTGAAATATGTACAATTTTTATATGTAAGGACTAAGAATTAATATTAACTATGACAAATTGTTGTCATTTAGTAAATTTTAGTATACATTAAAATAAACCAGCAATCAAGATATTGTGTATGAGTGTACCTATGGTAAACTTAATTTCTATTTTGCTATATTTATTATTCTATTAACAAAATGTATAAATTCATAATAGTTTAATCCATCATCTTACATAACATGATACGTCGCATGACGAAACATGTCTTGTTTCATAGCTGACTCCGTGCATTGCTATTTGGTCATCGGCAAAGTAAAATATGTATATAATAATTATATTTAATTTTAATGTAACATGTTAAATTGTACTTGGTACAGTTCAACTTCTAACCTTAAAATATAATATCAAAAAATAATTAATTGTACATTATATGTGTTATAAGTGTTATAAGTGTGCTATGTGTTCATAATAAAAAAGTATTACTACATTATAAGTACCTACCTACATACGTACAGGCGTACATATTAAACCAAACTAACGATTTTGTTTTTTACTGTTATACATTATAGTTATTAATAAGTGAATAGCAAACAACCATTATTATTTTCTGTGCTTACTAGTTTTATCGACGTCATCTGTAACTATAATTCTGTCTTTAAAAAGTAAAATTGCATCTATAGTTACTGATGGTGGAATGGCTGGTTTTCTTCCACCCATGTTCGCAGTAAGTTACGATCGATCACAATTTATTATTAAAAGATCAAAATATAATTAAAGTAAAATCACTTCAAACAACAAATTAATGATGACAATCAAAACGGCACTAAAAACAAAATATTATTCGGAAAAGATTTGTTTTAATATCAATACAAGAAATCGTACATATGATTGAATTATTGAAATACGATAATGCTGATAATAAACTATAAATAAACGGTGCCTAAAATTATTCTTCATAATGTGGTTATTATTAGATGCTTAGATGCATAATTGTATATTATACTTTAATAATAATAAAAATTATCGTACTAATAACAAGTACCAAGATAAAAATAATGTAATGAAGGGTTTTTGTCAGGGCAATATTTGTTGATTATAATTTAAAATATTCACGTTCAAAAAAAGTTTTGTAGATAATCTGCTTATAATATTAATATAAATAAATCAACTGATCGGCATCACAAATGTTCAACGATCTAAACTACTGTATTATAGTATACCATGAATTAATAGGTACAATTATTCTAAGAAATTCAATAGGACATAATGATATGCCAAAAGAGGGAATAGAAACTGGCAGTTATTTGACGATAAAAATAAAAATATGATTCCAGTCAATAAATCGATAAATGTATCATGTTAGTTTTCTATACCTTTAATTAATGTAAAGGACCTAAAAAAAAAATGTTTAATTTTTCTTCGCTTTGTTATAATATTATATCGTGTTCTATAATAACATAAGAGTTTTTTCATTGTAAAATGTAATATACCTATTTAAAAAACTACAGAATACAATAAAATTACACTAAAATGTTTAATAAATTCAGGTAGACAAAACTAAGTGTTACAGTTCAATACAACACTAAATTTATACATGTGTCCTGTGAAAATTTAATATATATCAATAATTAATTAATACCTAGGTACATACAGAATAATGAAGACAAAAAAGTAACATTGATATTCTTAGATTTATATTTGAAAACAATGTTGGAAGCAATCGCGTAGCGAAAAACAGATCTGAGAGGATCGCGCACACTTTAATTACTCTAAACAAGGCACACTCTTCCGCTACACCTGATGTATTATTTTTTTATTATGTATCAAAATAGTATTTATGTATTCATTATTCTAACAACATTTATTGAAACTATCTTAAATAGATTAATTAATGATTAATTAGGTATTTAAAAAATGAAATATATAGAGACATTTAAAGACATTTTTTTTTTTAAGATGCATGCATTTCATAGGTCTTAATTTATAAGTATATATGCAGTGTTGGTGATAACTTAATATAAAAACCAAAGTAATAGCACATCATTGAAACTATCGTAAAATACGTGACTGGTTAACAGTCGCTAAAAAAAGTAAATATACGTTTTAAAAAAAAAATAATAAACTAGAGTATAAAGATAAATAAAAATTCTGTATGTGTATTTCAATAACGTTTGGCAAAAAAAAAAAATTTGAAAATTGTTATTTTTTCTTTGAGGGGGGGCTGGGGAAATGTCAAAAACGCAAAATCTGATTTTCCGAGTATAAAGGGTTTCGCACAAATTTTGAAAATAGTCGCACAAATTCACACTAATGACGCACTAATGTTTGGTGAAAAAAAAATTTGAAAATTGTTATTTTTTCTTTGAGGGGGGGCTGGGGAATGTCAAAAACGCAAAATCTGATTTTCCGAGTATAAAGGGTTACGCACAAATTTTGAAAATAGTCGCACAAATTCACACTAATGACGCACTAATGTTTGGTGAAAAAAAAATTTGAAAATTGTTATTTTTTCTTTGAGGGGGGGCTGGGGAAATGTCAAAAACGCAAAATCTGATTTTCCGAGTATAAAGGGTTTCGCACAAATTTTGAAAATAGTCGCACAAATTCACACTAATGACGCACTAATGTTTGGTGAAAAAAAAATTTGAAAATTGTTATTTTTTCTTTGAGGGGGGGCTGGGGAAATGTCAAAAACGCAAAATCTGATTTTCCGAGTATAAAGGGTTTCGCACAAATTTTGAAAATAGTCGCACAAATTCACACTAATGACGCACTAATGTTTGGTGAAAAAAAAATTTGAAAATTGTTATTTTTTCTTTGAGGGGGGGCTGGGGAACATTTCTCAAGCCCCCCTTCTTTATTTTTTAATTTACGGTTAAACCGGTGTCGCACAAATTCTGGAAAAAGTCGCACAAATTCACACTAATGGCACACTAATGTTTGAAAAAAAAAAATTCGAAAATTTAAAAAAGTGGGGGGCTGGTGAAATGTACGTGTTAGGACGTTAGGTCAACGGGTACTTCTTCAATTTTTTTTATGTATAATGCATTTAATAGAATATTTTCCCCCAGTGCGTGATTAATATTGTCGGCGAAAAAAAATTCGTTTTCATTATTTTTCATTTTGTTGGTTATATCATTATTATTTAATATTGTTTTGTTTATGTCATAAATAGATATTTTTATGCATGTAGTTCGAAATATGAACCTCACCATATTAGAAATAACGGGCCAATCTTTTCCGTCTGCCCCCGCACATATTTTAGGTAATGCTAATTTTTTAATTTGTTGTTCTAGGCAAAATGTTCTCAGGTTTTGTAATGTCACGAATATGTTAACGTATGTTGATTTTTCGTAATAGTAGTTTTTTGTAATCAAATTTAATAGCCATTGTTTTTCCGTTTTAATAACTGCGATTTCCGTTACTGTTTTGTTTTGTAAAATTAAATTATCAATATTATTAAATTTGTTACGAAATTGTAATGCGATACCACGGTTCATCGTTAGGCATTTGCTGACGCAGTGAGCGATGGCGTCACTTGATCTATCGCTAAACAAATCGCCAGATTTTTCCTTGTAAGTATTGTTAAAGTGTTGTAAATTCTTACTATGCAATAAGAATTGTTGATATTCATTTAATATTTCGTGAGAAACGTGCTGTATTTGGGTTTCCTGTTTCATTTTTAATTTTGTTTCGGTTTTTTAATAGTTAAATGTAATTAAATTATTTTTTAAATCTAGGATTGTATTGATTTTTATCATTATATCTAATCCTATTATTGCGGGTGTGCATAGATTATCTACTATAACAAGGGTGGCCAGTGAGAAAAGACTCGCGAGCCACCAAATATATTAATAAATATGGAAGAGCCAAAATGTAAAAAAAAAGTCATATTATTATATACATAAATTCATATTAAAAAAAATTGTTTTGTTACGATACGATACGATGCGAGCCGCAAAAGTATATATGGCGAGCCGCATGCGGCTCGCGAGAAGAGGTTTGGCCACCCCTGTACTATAATGACTCTTTGGTTTAATACTACCATTCCTATTTTTATCTGAGCCATATTCGTTCCTAAAATGTTTAGTTTAGTATTATTTGTCGTTTTAAGATAGAGTTCACCCTCGGGGGTTCTTTTGTAACTAATTTGGTCATCTATTTCTCCTGTTATTTCTATTTTTATTTTTCTGTATACTTATCATAATAAGTATAAATGGTATTGTTTGTACTCGTATTTTTTAAGTTATTAAATGGCATGTTGCTGATATTATGTGGATATTCCTGTGCAACTCTAGATATCTGCGAAACTATCAGTTTTTTTTTGTAAAAATCTAGTACAATTTAGTTAATTTGTATTGGTAGTTGTGTATTGGGTAATTGGTTATTACTTGTATTATAATTATAATTTTGATTAAATGATGGCCTAGGGAATTGGGTGTTTGTTTTCTGGTTATTATTTGTGGCATGATTGTAATTCGAATAAAAATTTGGTCTTGGAATATTTTGATAAAATTGATCTGGATTATTAAATATAGGTAGTTGGTATGGTTGATTTCTATTATAAAGCGTGGCACCATTGTTAAAGTTAGCTCCCCCTACGTTCTGAAAATTATTGTTTCTGTTTTGAGCCTGTCCAATCTTTATTTGACTTATATGGTTTTTTAAAAGCTCTATTTCTCTAGTTAACTTCTCTGCCTCTACGTTATCGTCCGATCTCAATAGATTTGTCACTTCAAGTTTCTTTAAAGTTTTTTTAATACTTGTGTTCGTGCCGGGTACGAACAATTATGGGCCGTGATGTCCGGTCACCAAAATACTTCGTCTCGCTCAACACTAAATACTCCACACACTGACCGACCTGTGTAGAATGTGTGTATTATTGTGTGGGTGTGTACTTAAATGCTAAACGGGTATAGGTAACTGGTAAAAACGGTAACTCAATGGTATATTGGTAAAAAGTATAGTATTGTTGCGTGCCAGTATCAGATTTGAATCCAGATGGTTAGTTTGAATTAAAGTTAAACTTAATAACGAAATATGTCTTTATTGCATATAAATAAAATACATGTAACAAATAAAATAAGTGGCTGAGTGACGTGAAAGTGCTCAGTTGTTGATAGCTTTGGTACATCTGTCGTTGCTGGTCTTCGGGCTCCCTTATATATCGTGGTGCGTCTCTTGTTTACGTCGTGTGGTCGCCTTCTGGGTGAAACCAGGTGTCCTTGTGGTTGTTGTTGCAAATAACATCTCAAATGTATCAATGTATCATTAGTGCACTATAATTATTGGTGCGCTTACTTTCCCGACACAATGTGGTCATAGTAGCAACCGCATTGCTCTCGACACGAGGCATGGTTATACTAACTTATACTTACTAACTTACTATACTAACTTAGATATTAAGATATCTTACAGATATCTCATAGACCATAACAGAATAATAGAATAATAATAACAGATTACGACCCTTTTGGTCCAACAGGTAAAAATATGTATATAATTATTATATAATATTAAAAATAACTCACAGTTTTGAAGAGCACAGACAGGCCAGCTGCTCCCCTAGAGCCTGTATAAAAATTCCACACACACAGAAACACGAAAACAATAATTTAAATAATACACAAAAAATAAATAAGTAAATACGGCGATTAGGGCGGGCCTGTATAAATAATAATATAATAAAGTAGTGGCGCTTAGCGCACACGCAGTTTAATAATATGCGAAAAAGTGGCGATTCGGACCTATACGAAAATAATAAAATAATATTAAATAAAACAGTGGCGATTCGCGCTCACACGAAATAAAATATAAAAATAAAAAAACAGTGGCGATTCGCGCTCCCACTTTCGAGTATGATGTGGTGATTAGCACGAACAAAATACAAATTTTACTGCAAAACTGCCGACGACAATTTGCGCACGAACGGGCTTTTTGCGGCAACGCTGGAGAATAGACTGACTAATATAATATAAAAACTTATGCCTTTGGCTATAGTAATGAAATATAATATTATAATATATAACTGGTATGGCCGGCGGCCGATAACGCGTTTACTTAATCTACATATTACATAATAATTCACAACGACGACATTATTAATACAAAAATAAAAATAACGAAAATGTGCTGTGCCTATGTGTGTGTGTGTGTGTGTGTGCCGATCGGTGGCGATATACAGCGCATAGCGACTATGCCATTTATATAATATAATTTAAATTATAAACAGTAACAATAATTATTATTGTTACTGTTATGTCGCAGCGGCGACAACTTGTGATTGATGTATTATCGGCTAACCTTATTAATTGAAAAGTTTCTTTTGGCAATCCTTTTAATATATGTTCACATTTTTCCTCTTCCGTCATATTCTTATTTATTTTATAACATATTCCTGTTATATAATTATACACTCTTTATATGTTTTCCCTTTCATTAGTCTAAGGTTTTGTAATTTTGCCATTAATAAATGTTTATTTCCTACTATTGTAAACTCTGTTATTAATTCATTTTTGACTTCGTTCCATGTTATATTTTCGTTTTTTAATTTTAATTGTTCAAAAAAATCTTCTGCTGAGTCTTCTAGGTATAATTGTAAAATAATTAATATGTCTTTGTCATCTCACTCGTTTACGACCGATATAAGTTCATACTTTTTTATGAATTTATTGATGTCATCGTTTTCTTTTCCCGAAAATATATCAAGTTTGTGCATTAATTGATTAAAGGACATTTTTTTATTTAATTAATTTTTTATAGTTCCCTTTAAGCCATTTATAATTTTATTATTATTTATGTTCTGTTCACCTGAGTTATAATTATTATTTGCGGCATTTAGAGTTATACGATCTATTTTCAATAAGTATTAGTGTAAGTTTTCAAACCTTGCAAGACCATAGATATACATAAAACTAATTAATAGGGTACCTACAAATTAATGATAACATTTAAAATTTGAAGTATACCTAGTTAAAACTATATATAAGATAATAATTTTGCCCCAAGTTTGCCCGTTTTACGGAACTTATATATACTTACATTATTTATTGTCTACTACATATACTTATTTAAAACAACAATGAATTAAAATAAATAATAATGGTTGAAATTTTAAATTTTTAGCATACCTACTTTTGTTTGGTGTTATTATTATCTACATCAATACAATTATGTATTATGTCTTCAACGCAATCTAATAATGCTCGATCAAATGTCAATAATGCCATTGACTCTTCTCATCAAGATATGTTTATTCCACCCATTCAACCAATTCAAGTAAATATTCAAATTATTATTATAAATTATCTCAGTACCTATCATTAAACTTATGAACCAATCACTTAGACACTTCTTTTTGATTTTTGTTTTTTAAATCTAAGTTGGGGTTTAGGTATATCACACATATTTTAATTTTAATATTATGTTTAATAATAATGGAACTCTTGGGTGAGTTAGACTAAAAATTGTACGTATGTAAATTATAATACATTCAATAGATAATATTTGGTGTTAAATATCAGTTATAATAATGTTACAGGTATCTTATGGATTTAGATTATGTTAATAATTAAACTTAAGTAGGTTAATGTTACTACTAAATTATTATTTTTTATAATTTGTGTAATTAAGTCTTATATTAGTACTGTTTGATACATTTTAATATTATTATATTATCTAATTATCACATTGTATAATAATTATTAATTATTAGTGGGTTGTTGGATACTTTGAAAATGAAAATAAATATTCAGTGATTCCTATCAATTGGTTGATTATGGTAAATAATACTTGGTTCTCAAAGTGACCCAATAGTTTAAATATCGCCACAGTAGGTAACATCAAATATACAAAATGACACAGAACCTAGTAAAAGCTGGAAATGTTTTCCAGTTAAAACTTATAAAAATTATAGTAAGAGAAATATTTTTATATAAGTAATAATAAAAACTATTTATAGATAAATTATAAGATATAATGTTATAAATAGGGCCCGACACTCGATCCATTTGCATCTTTTTTTCTAATGCTTACATTTAATGCTCGTCTATACAGAAATGTGATTCATGAAGTATAGAATTTAATGGTACAATTTTTATTTTGCATTTTTTGCATTTTTAGGGAATTTTATGTTTTACGGTCATTTTTTAGTAAATTTGGAGCATTCTTTGCATTTTGGTAGATATATTTACATTTTTCTTATACCTAATATATTATTTTGACAAAACTAAACATTTGTAAAAACTAACATATTGTGCAGCATATTGTATTACTGACATTATTTCTTATCTCCGTTTTAAATTTAGACCGCGTTATAAGACCCTGTAGTCTGTAGTTCTGTACACACTTGCATTACTTTGTGTTGTTTCTCCTGCGTTGTTGACAATGGAATGGTTAACTTATCGTAATTTCCATTTAACAGTTTTACCAAGAATATAGACTAATCGTTACACACACTCACGCATCTTCTTCACATTGCGTCGACCTTATACGATCAAAAATAATTTCGATAATTTTACTGATACACACGAGACGTTATGGTGTGATTGTCATTTTACGTCTTTTGAGCAAAGTGGCATTATACATGTGAATGACGGATAGTAAAGTTTTCGATTTAAATATATAATGTAATTGATTTAATATGCCCAAGTACAAAGTTTCAAATAATACTCGATTGAATTCGTTTGTAAATCATTTTGGCAAAGACGTTTTTTCATCCGATGGCACTGTGTTATTTTGCAAAATTTGCGAGGTAAAAGTGGCAGCTGACAAAAAATTTACCATCGAACAGCATATTTCGCATAAAAAACATGTTAATGGAGTTGAATTGAAAAAGAAAAACCAAGAACTAAGTACAAGTAAGACACAACATTTAATTACCGAACCATCTAAAAAATCATCTTTCAATTATGATCTGTGTCAGGCATTACTAGCCGCAAATATTCCATTGCAAAAACTACAGAATGAAACATTTAAGCAATTTCTGGAAAAATATACGAATAAATTAATTCCCGATGAATCGACTTTAAAAAAAAGCTACGTTTTTCAGTGTTATCAGGAAACTATATATAAAATCAGATCTTACGTAGAAAATAAAAAAATTTGGGTAACTTTAGATGAAACTACGGACGCCGAGCGGCGTTATGTAGCAAATGTTGTTGTGGGAACTTTGGAGTTGAATGGCCCCGGAAAACATTTTTTAATAAATTCTGAAGTCTTAGAAAAGATAAATCATAGTACAATTTCAAAACTTTTTGATATATCACTTAAAAGTATTTGGCCAAATAGTATAAAACACGACCATGTATTACTTTTATTAAGTGATGCTACACCATATATGGTCAAAGCAGGTAGAGCTATCAAGGTATTTTATTCAAAAATGGAACATGTGACCTGCTTGGCTCACGCAACTGCAACAAAAAATATTTTTGAAGGCTCCTTCAAGATTACAAATATTTAAGGAAATAGCATCGAATATTCCATTACCCCCACAACCCGTTCTAACTAGGTGGGGGACATGGTTAACGGCAGCCTTTTATTATTGTGAACATTTTGGTACAATTAAAAATATTATCATGAAACTGGAAAATTATGCGACCTCTATTGAAAAAGTAATTGATTTAATCACTGATCGCGAGTTAGAATTAAATTAAATTTATATTAAACCAAACTTTGGATCGCTACCAAACTCTATAACAAAACTTGAATCATCAAAAATATGCCTTGCTGATGCTATACTAGTTGTAGAAGAAGAAAACTATAAAATTCATCAAGCACAAAATATAGTTGGACGCGAAATTCAAAATAAATTTAATAATGTTTTAGAAAAAAATAGTGGTTATAAAAATATGCAGATTATTTCAAAAATGTTAGAAGGAGAAGAAATGACAACAGAAGGCTTGCCAGAAGATTTTAATATAGATGACATTACTTTTTTCAAGTATGCACCAATCACATCTGTGGAAATGGAAAGAAGTTTTTCTTGCTACAAAACTTTATCATCAGACAATCGGCAATCTTTTCTTTTCGAAAATATTAAACACACTTTGATAGTTCAATATAACACAAGTATTATTTAAAAATTTGTACATAATATTTAATGTTTAAACTTTAAGTAATAAAAATATTAGCATTGTTTAGATGAATAAAATAATAATTAATAAATAAATGATTTAAAAATACGATGATTTATTATTAAAATATTTTTTGGTATTTTTAGGGTCATTTTTTAAGTCATCTTTTGATGTTTGTAAGTCATTTTAATAGTTTTTTTTGTGAATTTTTTAAGATTTTTAGGTCATCAAGTTCCGGGCCCTAGTTATAAACATTATAAAATAATTTTATATTTTTTTGTGAATGTTATTAAACAATAATAAGGTACATATAAAGAGGCATCTTTACGCGAAAAAGAATAATTTTCATGTTCTGAACAGTCAGACAGCGGAGTAATGGTCAATAAAAAAAGGAAGAAAACCCCCAATGTTCGTCTATCAAATTTTTTAAAAGACAGCGATAGTGGTTTGTTGTTTTTTTTTTATCAATTACTTAGCAATACTAACTTTTGGTTAAAATGTACAAAGCTTTTTTTTATAAGGTAATAATCAACTAATCAAATATAAAAAATAAAAATTATAATGTAGAGGTAACCTATACATACTTAACTATACAACTTTTGATTAGTTAATAACTAAAAGACATTTAATTTGAATTCAAGTACTATCAGAATTGTTGTATTTGTTATTTTGATGTAATATAATATAAAACTTTTTATGTACCTATTAGAAGTTCCATTTATAACTTTTATCTGCAGTAGTGTACATTACGTTTTTTTTAGGGATTCAAATAATATACCTGCTTCAGGCAAAAAATAAAATTATTATTATTATTTTTTTTTTTTTTGTCGGTAGTAGCAGTGCAAATGAGTCTCCTGTTAAAATAATTAAAGCTAAACTGAAAAGTTCTACACCTCACTCCAGAAAATCTTTAGATTTTAACTCTCTACCTTCTAATATTGTTGCTATACCTTACAAATATAAGTAATGATTTATTATTTATTAAATGTTTAAAAAAATCTTAATATATTGTAATATAATCATATAATATAATGTATTATAATATACATAGAATATTATGCTTATGTAATTAATAGTTGTATAGTAAGTACCACATACTAGGTGTTTTAATTTACTTCTATAAGCTATGGATACATTGTATAATAATGGTGAATATTTTTCTTAACCTATAAAAAGCTTTATTAATCATAATCCAACTGATCACTTAGAAATACTTCAATCAAATTTAAGTGAAATTACACCTTCATCAATCCCAGCTAATTCTAATGAAATAAATAGTGAAAATACAGCTTTATCAATTCCAGATAGTATTAATAGTTTTATATATTAAAGCTATTATCTCATTTATGTTTATATTTTATAAATTATTTTGTTTAGATCATCATCAATCATTTGAAAATTTTAATAACTCTATGATATTCAACAATAACACAACATTGAATTTGGGTGGTAATTCAGGTTTGCAAACAAATCCACCAAACTTTGATTCATTGATTAATAACTCATGTGAAAATTTTCAGGGTAATATAAATTCAAAAGTTAAAGAATTTCTTTTTGCAATAGTGACCAATGATGACAACAGTATTATTTTGAAATCTATTCGGGAATATGTTAAACGAATTGATAGTAGGTTGTATAAAATAGAAGAAGAGTTTAAACACAGAAATCAGATTATTATGCAACAAAAACCATTAAATGATGAATTTGTCTTTCTATTTCCAATGAATGAACCATTAGAAATAACAAATGTTGATTTAAGATTGGAAAATAGTCCTGAATTTAAAAAATAATTTGTAAATAAGTATTTAGATTATTATATTTGGTAATAAAAATAATATACAATATCATTTTAAATATTTCAGAAAATGTTTATGAAAACCATCGGTGGAGTTAAAGTAAAAAAGTCGGCAAGTGGGTACCGTTCTGCTGTACATTAGGGGGTGGGGTTGACCTCGGACTAAGGTAGGTTAAATTTGAATGCAATGATAGGTATCATTGTATACGAAAAACGATTCTGAACGAAGATGATTTGTCAGTCTAGAATATATTATACTTAAATATTGTCATATATTTTATTTTTCAATTAGGACGCATTTGCATTTGGCATGGTTAATCAATTTTTCCAAAAACATTGCATCCCGCACAGCACAATTAATCCCGCCGGTAGTCCTACTAGCCTCCTAATCGGGATAACCCATTTTAGTACTCCATTTTCATGTCTTTGGAGTTCTAAAAAGAATTAACTCAATTTATTAATCAAATGTAATACCGACTGACAAATACAATGGGAATGCCCGAATGTATTTAACTAGGAAGACCTTGGGAATATCATAATTTTATACAATTTTATTGTCGGCAATCAGCAGTTATAGTAACTATAGTTGTTATAACACTTATAACTCTTCTTTTTGTATACATACGTACAGCATTGACTAGAAGCCAGGGCAGAAGGGGTAGCTGTCCAGGGTCCTGTGATTTTGGTAGCCCCACGTTACACAGTTTTAAAATCGTTTTGTCAACTATTTATTTAATTTGTACAATAAATAAACACTTATATCATAATATTAGTATCTAATATCTAGATATCTACACATTAATGATTATTTGGGTAAAATAATGTAAAATGTTGGTAGGTCAACAATAAGTTGTAAATAAAGCTATAAAATTAATATACCCTGGGGCCTCACAAAAAAAATCTGCCTCAGGCCTCATAATAATTTCTCTCGACACTGCGTAGGTAAGTTTTCGGAGTAATGAATACCCGATATGGCAATATCTTATAATTATTATATTTTATATTTTTATATAATATTATATTATAATACATTAATAGGGATGGCCAATAAATCGTTACGACTGGGAGTCTGGAGGCGAAGACACAAAAAAATAAATAAATTGAACGCTCGTTCGTTTATAATAACAATTAATATATTTATATTTTAATTCGTAGTCTGTACTGAGCACTGACTACTGCTATCTAGAGTATGTCGAACAATGCAAACACATTACAAATTTACAAACAGCCGACCAAATGCAAACTAATAATTATTTACTAATGGGTAAACTCAAAATTGTTATCTTCGTCGGCGACGACGACGATCACAAATAACTAAAATATATTATTATTATTATATAATTCAATATCATCTATGGTCAACCGTCAACGTCCAATGACCGGCGTTACCCATTATAATATTATACGAGTATTCTGTGCAATGTGCTTAATTATCTTGATTTGTAATATGTAAGTATGTTGGTTCCTGATTTTTGATTTATTTTCTCACATGCGTTTAAGCGTTCTACTTGTACAATCGTCAACCCGAAGACAATATAATCGACGATATAATTAGAAAACGACAGCTGCAGTTATTATGGCCGACAATAATAAACGGTGAGTTATTTAGTAGCCTACACACTAAAATCGTACATCGTTAATTTACTGTCTCCGCGGCATGCGGTACCTAATGTTCGCAGAGATCAAAAGGTTTATTGTGATAAATTCGTTATAAATAAATTTTAATACATTTTTGTTTTACCGTGATAACGGCAAAACTACTGACGAAAACAGTATACTGAACTTTTAAACGTTCATGCGTTATTGTCTTACCTACTTAAGTCATCTTTTTGTTTTTGATTAATTTCATTGGTTCATTCTAGTAACTTTTTCATGGAAACATCTACATCGACCAGACTATGATATTTTTATCTCTATTCTTATTCAATTCAATAAACTTAGTTTATGTTAAAATTTATGTACAAGTACTTTCTACAATGGTAATACCTATGGTATTGTATTAAATATTAATAAACTGTGTGATAAACATCATCACGAAATACCTACTCATATATAGCTCAATAGCTGTTATAATTAGATGTAATGAAACTAATGACTGTTGAACCTGTATGCTTTATTGCTTTAGAGTTTAAGTGATAGTAAAATTTACTGTTTATACTGTATAGCCATGTAGTAAGTGATCGCTGTGCAGGCAGGGTTGAAAAAAATACAACAAAAGAGTTAAAAACAAACTTTTTAGATTTTTTTAATATATGCTTAAAATGGTTTTCAAAAATATGTATTTTTAAAACAATTTTTTTAGTGAATTCCTATAAATTGTGTTATAGTCAATTAAGTAATGATTTTTTAGGAAATGTTAATCAATCATACGTTAATTGCTATTTAGTTTTAAGTTTTAACTAAGAACTTCTTGGGTTTTAAGTTTTTTAGTATTCAGTATTACAGTAAGGATACATATTGAACATTAAAATGTATATGGTACCATAATTGTTTTTATTTGATATTATTTAAACATAACCTAGATGACTAGATGGACTATTTATTGTGGTGTAAAATTCATAGCATTATAACTTTATACTTTTAATGTCAAATGTATTGTTTTTAACTATTTACTTATAGTAGGTAGCTTAACTTACTGAGTATTGAATTAATTCAACTGAAGTAATTATATTATGATTTTACACTCTAACGTAATGAATTTAATGTAGTATGTAATTATAACTAAAGTAAAAAAATTTTTTTTATATAGTATATTAAGTATTACACTAAAATGTTTAATTTTGTTATTTGTTCAGTTTAATGTAATATTAGCTATTCGATTATTACTTATTGTTACCTACAAAAAACTAATGATTTATTTAGATCTAAAAAGTTCATATTATATAGTCTTTATATAGTATTTATATAGTGTTTAATGATAAGCTGAATAAGCTAATAGTTAACATTTCAATAAATTAAAAACTTAAAAAATTACTTAAATGAAAAATTGAGATCTAATAATTCAGTGTAGTTTTTTTATAATCCTGTGTGCAGGACACTGATCAGTTACTACTTTAATTATTTTAACGGCATAGTAGGTTCAACACAATGATTATACTAATTATTTATTAAATGTGAAATATTTAATAAGACAACCAATTAAATTATTCTCAAAATTCTATAAAAATGTGTTGCTTTAATTTATAGAAAAAATGTAAATGACATAACAACTCGTCAACGTCGCCGACGAATAGTTAGAGAATTATTACAAGTTGAAAATGAAGTTAAGTTCACTGATTATAAAACAATACATCGAACTCATAATTCTGATCCGATATCATACAATATTACTCCAGAAACTGTTCATAATTTTAATACAAGTTCAATTGCTTCAAATATTTTAGAAAATTCATACTCAAATTCAGTTTTATCTAATACTTCAAATTTAAATCTGGAAGTTAATGTTATTCAAAATCAAAACTTGAATGCCTCGTCAATTCATGTTATACATCATAAAAAAGATCAAGTAATTAGCTTCAAAAACTTTTTGAGAAGTTGGGCAGTTCAGGAAAATATCAATGCAAGTTCTTAAAATAATCTTCTTCATGGGTTTTCTAACTATGGTTTAAATGTTACATATGGCTTACCATTAGATTCTCGTACTCTCTTGAACACCCCAAGATCCACTGATATTAGACGAGTTGAACCGGGTTTCTATTCCAATTTAGGAATAGAACAAGGGATATTGGAATATTTAAAAATCTATTCAAACGTACCAAATTATGCTATAGAAATTTTGTTTAATATTGATGGAATACCGGTTCCAAAATCTGGTTCAAGTGAATTATGGCCAATTTTAGGATTAATTTATAAAACCAACTATGTGTTTTTGATAGGATTATACCATGGAAATAAAAAACCTTCTGATACATTTGCCTTTTTAGAAGGTTTTGTTGTAGAGGCATCTAATTTGACACATTTTGGAATAAATTATTTAGGAAAAACTTATAGTTTTTCTATTAAAGGTTTTTGTGCTGATGCTCCAGCCAAAGCTATGGTTTTAAATATTAAGTATCATACAGGTTATTCAAGTTGCACCAAATGCAATATTGTTGGTGATTACTCGGAGAGAAGAGTATGTTTTACAGATTACATTGGTCAAAAACGATCAGATAAGAGTTTTGCTGATCATGAGGATGAAGACTATCATCAAGGAACAAGCCCACTTGAAAATATTCCTAGGTTTGGTCTTTTCAGTCAAGTTCCACTTGACTATCAACATCTGGTTTGTCTAGGCATTGTGAAAAAATTATTGTTGATGTGGAATTTTGGTGATCTTAGAATACGATTACCTTTCCGTAATGTGCAATTGATATCATCGACATTAATACATTTGATTAAAAACTGTGTTCCTATAGAATTTCAACGAAAACCTAGATCATTAAATTATGTTAAAAAATGGAAAGCCACAGAATACCGCCAATTATTATTATACTCTGGGCCATTTATTTTAAAAAATATACTAAGTAATGAAGTTTATGAAAACTTTATTACATTGCATGTGGCTGTATCAATATTATGTTCAAAACGATACTGTTACCAACAAAAATGGTTAAATTATGCAAAGAATCTTATAGAATGTTTTGTTAAACAATTTGGAATAATTTATGGTAAACATAATATTAGTTATAATATCCATGGTTTACTTCATTTAGTCGATGATGTTGAAAATTATGGTTCTCTAGATTATTTTAGCATATTTAAATTTGAAAGTTATTTAGGGCATTTGAAGAAAAAAATACACAAAGAAGACAAACCTTTGCAACAAATAGTTCGAAGATACGCAGAATCAACTGCTTTAAATAATTT
>NW_026083312.1:0-44803 GCF_020184175.1 Aphis gossypii
GTAAATCGTATAAAGGATATACCAATTCAAGACGAAGTACAAGAAATAAATTTCGATTTGTTAGACGATGTTGCATTTAACGAAGACTCTGAAGAAAATGTGGCTTCTGGTTTCAATGAACGTCCAAATCAAATTACAACATTTCTAGAAGATGTATTAAAAACAAGTAAAGATAATACTGAACAAAATGTAACCGTTTGTCCTCTCATTCACTTCCAGAACTGACCACTGACATTATACGTATATGTAAGCACTTCCTTCTTTGGACGTCTGTCATGCAATCATTGTTTAATTCCCCGTATGATATTGCTACTTCTGCATCCGTCGAAGAGGACTTTAAAGAACTAAAATGCCATATTCTTCATTTTGAACGTAAACCTATGACGGTAGATAGATTTGTTATAAATCATTTAAATAGCATAAATAGTAATGCTCGACTATTCAAGAGTTCCCAAATTCGAAACTCAGCAAAAATAAATAAACAAGAAATATCAGTTAAAGGCCAGGATACAAAAAATACATGTTCAGTTGAGAAAACCAAACCACTTGATATCATAAATGTTCAAAATGATGATTGTATTCAACATGACAAAGATATATATATACCCAGTGTTTCAAAGTCAATATGGGATATTAACGACTCGTTTTACGAAGAATTTGACAAAGAAATAAATGGCATACTGCCAAATGTAGTCTCTGACAAAAAACCAGAAGAAAGTGAAAGCAAAAAAGCTGACAGTAAATATTGTTGTATACAAGATGAAATATCTGATGACAACTCAATTACCCTTTCAACTTCTCAGTCTGATGAAGAATATGAAAATTGGCGTGGACTTGGTGGTGAATCTCAAGAAATACATTTTAATGATAAACCTAAAAGACAGAGAATAATAAAATATATTCAAGCAAATAGAGATATCGAACTTTCATTTAATAAAAAAAAAACTAGATCAAATTTCAACTCATTACTATTGAATGGTAATTTATCATCAATAGTTTACATGGCAAAAAAACGATATCTTGTAAATAATACTTGTGCGTTTGATTCTGTGACTGTAATTATTTCAAGAGCATATATTGATAATGATATATATAAACATTTTGTTGATGAAAGTTCTGATCAGTTTTTGAATTTTTGCAAATCAGTGGCTTATGGAAATGCTCCTAAAACTATATATAAAGAACGAGTTAAATTAATAAGGAAAATATTTAACGAAGATGACGGAGTATCTGGTTTGAAAGTTATAAACTGTGAATGCAACGTAATATTCATAATTTATAAATTATTAAAAGAATTTCCTTCAGCTTAAGAACATATTAAATGTTCTAATACAAATTGTAAGTATGCCAATAACTTTAAAAACTGTAGTAGAGTTGTATTGGATAGAGAAAAACTTCAGAAAATATCAAATTTGGAAGGGCTGCTAAAAACATATATAGAAGAGAGAAGTTATGATTGTCGTCAACCATCGTGCAACGGAATAGTTTCAACAAGTAAACAATTAAGTCATCATATATTTATTGAAATGGACCAAGTCGTAGGTACCAAAAATTTTACAATGGTTCACTTCCCAGTAGAATTGAGTGTCAATAACGAAAGGTACGTATTATTTATTAATTAATCTATGAATGATAATGAAATTATACTACATTATATTTTTTACTCAGCTTTTTATTAAATGGATCCATTAATTATACAAATGGACATTACATTAGTCATGTACGCCGTTTTGGCGTACATGACTATATATTTTACGTATATATTTTTTAACCGATTTGGTTAAAAAAATTGCAAGATGTAAGAAACCAGGACAGATGAAAGTGAATCCACATTTATTGGTTTATACCAAAAAGTAATATTTTTAGTAAGCAATTTACTGTTGTATTTTATATTTCAATTAAAGATACGAGTTTGTATTTTTTAACGAGTCATAATTTTTTTACAGTTGTATTTTGAATTTTGTATTATGTACTTAACTCAAAATCAGCCAACGTATAGTTAATCGGATTGTTGGACCTAATCGGTCAAAATCGGGGGGCTGCGTGAACTTGGCCCCCGGATTTTTGTTTTTTGATTCCTAAGTTTTCTGGTGGTTTACAAATTCACAATTTAATTTACAATTATTTACAATTAATTTACAATGGATTGCAATATGTCCGAATTCGATCGGCCAAAGTCGGGAGGCTGCGTGAACTTGGCCCCCGACTTTGTTTTTTGATTTCTAAGTTTTCTGATAATTTACAAATTTGGAAATTGAATTTACAATTATTTACAATTGTTTACAATTTGTCCGGAAGCGATCAGATAGATTGGGGGGGGCTACGTGAACTTGGCCCCCCGAAACTTATTTTTGACCTAACGGCCGAGGGGGGTGTTTACAAATTCAGATATAAAATTTACAATTATTTACAATTAATTTACAATTGTTTGCAATAAATTTTAAAAGTTTTGCACAAAGTCGGGGGGCCAACTTCATGTACGTTTCAAACCACCGCAAAAATTTCCAAATTATGAAGTGTTTCCACTGAAGGTGGTAGATGAAGAAAAAACAGATCATTTCGACTTGTTACTAATAACCGATGATGAAAATTCTCATTTTACCTACATCTCTAATTTTTCCCGACTTGTGCGATCATAGAAAACCCGACATAAAGCAAGTGCGGTATTTTGTAAACAATGCTTTACATCGTTCGAACCTCTAAATATTAATAAATATGAATTAAATGAACGCATACGATTTGAAAAACACAAGTTAATATGCGGAACACACAAACCAATTTTACCTCGAATGCCTACCCCCGATCGATGTTAGAATTCGCCGCATGGAAAAAACTCAACGACATCCGATAGTTTATATGCTGATTTTGAAGTACTACTAAGAAAATCCGATGAAAAATGTGGGAACAATACAAAGCTATTCAAAACACGAGGCCATGAGTTATGGTTTTATGGTTAAAGCAAATAACGAAATTCCCGCGAACTGCTAGAACAATTGAATATTCCAACTTCACCTATAATTTTTCGTTTCGATGAAGATAATCAGAATGTAGGTGAACATTTTGTGAAGAGTATCGTTGAAATAGCTGAAAACATTGAAAAATTACTACAAACCAACATACCAATAACCTTTACTACAGAACAACAACAAGCACATAATTTATGTAAGACATGTAATTAATGTAAAAACGGTTTCTCTGTGGGAAACCATAAAGTTGCTGATCACTGTCACTTATCGGGTAAATTTCGACAAACATTGTGTAATACCTGCAACCTCAAGCTTCAAACACCAAATTTTGTACCATGTTTTTTTCACAATTTATCGAATTATGATGCACATTTTATTGTAACTGAACTCGGTCTCGATGTGAAAAGAATTTCTGTAATACCAAACAGTGAAGAAAAATTCATCTCATTTTCAAAACACGTTTCCAACAACTTTTCAATACGTTCATCGACACATTAAGATTTATGGCTTCAAGTTTATCAACACTCTCGGAAAATTTATTAACACCAGGGTTCGAAAAATTTAGAGAAACAGCTAAACATTTTAATGCCGCAGACCTCCACTCGTTACTCGTAAAGGTGTTTACCCTTATGAGTATACGGATGGTTGGAACAAGCTGGAGCAAACCCATTTACCGAAAAAAGCAGATTTCTACAGTACGCTAACAGAATCAAATACACAAGAAGAAGATTATGAACATGCAAAAACTGTTTGGAGTCACTTTGGAAAGGGGAAGAAATATAATTGATTGGGAAGGGGAAAAATATTTGATGGTCAGGTGTCATATTTAGTCGAAATCAGAATATTATATATATTATTTTTCTTCAAAAGGTAAGGGTTTGAAGGAGAAGGTAAAAATATATGCCAGTTTACGTGTAGGATCTGGTGATGGTGTTGGGTTTATGCGTGTTGCCTATATTGAGTAATTAATACAAATTTGGGAGGAGCTGTGTAGTTGTTGCCTATACAGGTCATGCCTAATGCCTATCCTTTTACATGTAAATTTAAGGGGGGGAGGTTCTAGAATCCCCATTTTACACCTACTAACATACTTATTTAAATTTTTATCTGAAAACAAAAATTAAAATATATATACATATAGTACTCATTATAATTTAATTCTGAAATTATAACTTCATATTGGATTTAAAAATTGCATAATTATATTATTGCGGTTAATTACTATATAATAGCTTTATAACTTATGATAACACAGAGATTTTATTTATGGTTAAAATATAACAAGTTTGAATTGATATTATATTATAATGGTTATTGTCGTTTTATTCGAGTGCCTAATGGTCTTTCTGTGTTATTCGTCAGCTTGTTTTTATTCGTCTTAAAAAAACAAAATGTCATCAAAAAAAAAAATTAAATCTGGCTCTGTAACCGGCGACCAAAAACAAACCATTATAGATTTTATGGAGTCACATCCTCATCTCTCCAAAGGTAAATTTAGCGCCTCATTTACCAATGAGAAAGCAACAAATCTATGGCAGGAACTAACAACACTTTGAATTGTATACCGGGACTAATAAAAGAATGGAAAGCTTGGCTTCGAGCAAGTATTTCAATTCTTAAATATTTTGAATTAGTTCATATTTATTCGACAATAAAAAAAAAATTAGTAGGTAACAAGATATTTAATTTAATTTAGACATGGCATGATATGCAAAATACAAAAAAGCAAAATTAAATACAAATTTTCGAACTACTGGTGGTGGTGGATAAATAGCTACGCCACTAAACAAATTGGATGAATCCCTAGTAGGCATTATAGGTGAAGTACCAATAACAGGAGACCCGTGGACAATGGAAACTATGTAACGGATTACATTTGATTTTCAAAATCGTCAACTTCAACGATATATATATAAAATACAGATTTAAGTTTTGGATTAAGTAATAATTAATTACTAATAATTTCATTGTATATATATATTGTACATTTCAGATTTTCACAATTATCACCAACGTCAGTAGCACCGTTATCGGTCGACTATATTACTGATCAAAATTTATCGCAACGTAAGAATTTACATGAATTAAATTAATAAAAAATAATAGTTACAAATATTTGACAAAATATATTGTTCAAAATGACAAATATTTGGTATACATAAATTAATGTATGTGTTAATTTATTGATTTTTAGTGATTTATTTGATAATTCTATTATTGGTGTTGAAAGAAGCGTGAACAGTACTACACAGTCTACACAGCCTACACATCATGAACAAGAATCACAAACAACAGTAATTTATGCTAATGATAAATCAGCTGATAAACTGATAAAAGGTATGGGTTTTATGTAAAATGTAGTAATATTTATATAGTTATATGTGAATGAGTGATAAGTGTGAATGTAATAAGTGAATAATATTTTAAATAAACAATGATGTGTGATGGTGTGGTACTGTGGTGGGAGGAGGGTGGCCGAATACTATACCTACTTATACTTGACTTTAATTTCAGGTACAACCGATTTATTAAGTACTTATAAGACGGAATTACGAAATAAACCAAAAAACAGACAGTACAACAAAAGACAGCAGTTAGAACAATCAGTAAAAGCTACGACGGACCTTGGCGTTATTAAGTAGAGAAAAGAATAAAATTCTAGAAAATTATTATGAAAAAAAGCTTTAACTTCTTCAACAAAAATTAAAACTGAAGGAAAGAAGTGTGATTGCTAAAGAAAAATAGCAAAAAGTATTTCAGATTTAGCAGAAAATCATTTTGCAAAATAATAATATAAATAATAAAAATATAAAATTTAAATACTTGTAACGTCACAGAATTTTAGGCCATTCCTTATCTCTATGCGTAATTATAAGTAACATAATAACGGTTATACAATAACGTTCCCCCCGCTCTCCTACCCAGTGATCGGTTGTCGCTGTCGGTCGGACTCCACCGCCGTCGTTGGCTTTGCGTCAGCAGGGCATACCAGTACACCCAAACTATTGTCAAATTTCCCACCGCAAGACAAACACTGCAAGCCACCGATATTCACCACCGACTACGTCCATCACGATCTCCGTCTCTGCGCATTTTGTCAAAAACCGTCTACTGGGTCACTACAACTGATACTGTTCACAACTGATACAATCCACCTATACCCACGTGACTGACCCGGTTTTTTTTTTTTTCTTCTTTTTTCTCTTTGATCTATCATTTTTTTGACACGTCGTACATGACAACATGATGGGATTACTACATCTACGGGCCTGTGGCGGGCGAAGCCACCACATCTACAACGGTTTCCATCACGTCGAGGTCACCATCAACACCTCCAGCCTTCAGTCGTCGTAATGTATAAATTTTCCAAAAAAAAACCCCCCTATTAATATATATCCATTTTATCATGTCGTTCTTATATCTAATTTCTCTCTTAAAGTCCTCTTTTTTAAATCTCTATACCCCGGTAACCGTTCTCACGGAGCCGTGGGTCCGTCTTAATATATATATTATACAAAATAATATTCCTATTACCTTGTAATTAATATAATAAGCTCGGTAACCAAATTCGGAGCCGCAGCTCATATTAATATTATTCTATCCCCATTTATCCCCCCCCAATCAGTGGCGTAATTAGGGTGTTGCATGTGTCGCACTTGCAACACCAAAAAATTTTCAGGTGTTGCAAAAGTATCATTTTGAAACACCAAAAATATTCAAGTTTATTATCCCCCCTCCCGCCATTTATTTTGGTATTAATAATACCACGGTCTAAGGTCTTATGTGGTCTTATGTAGATTATTAATACTAATAATTATATCTACGAACGCCGAGCGCATACCGGTGGCATATCTCAATTCTCAATATCTGTGATACCACTGAATTAAAATATTTGTTATAATCGAGAAATCTTAGTTGCAAATTATTTGATTAATTGTTTATAGTGTTTTTGTCACGTGGGTGAACGCACGTACTATCTTGCATCGTGGCGGAACGCGTAAACCGAAAAATAACATAACATTCTTCTTTAATTCTTTTTCATTGTCTCACATTTTTCGTAAACTTCTCGTACAAATTGTTCAAAACCAATGGCGTCTAATAAAAGACAGCGACAGCCAGAAGGAGTACAGAAGATAACAGCATTTTTAAACAAAAAAAAACCAAGTCTAGTACTGGTAAGTATTACAGAGTATATACTCAATATTGAATACTAAAAACGATAATAATTAGTTAATAGTTTATTCACATACGTGATACTCAATTTACATCAATTTGTAGAACAACCCGATCCGGGTCAAGTATTTTAAATACTAAAACAAATGAAGTTACAGAATCTGATGTTCAATCCAATGTCAATGAATGTATGTTTTTTACTAATTTAATTGGTTTATTTTTGTTATATATTTAGTGAAATCAATGTTTGCAATTGTAATGCTTTTGTGATTTTGTTGAGTTTTTTATATCTCATGATTAGTTCCTATGTATTTTAGATAGAAATGTTATGCTAAGTAATGTTATTAATTTGTTAATTATTTGTTAGGTACATATAAATATTTTTCTTTTTTATATTTTATCTACATAAACTGCAATAATTATGTTATTTTGTTTTAACTAATTAATTAAACAATAATATTATACTATACTATAGTAGGTACATTTTATTATTTTATCAATAAGTACTACTATAATATTTTATATTATCCATGCTTACATCTACATGTGAAAACCAATCCTTGTTTAACAAGTAAGTAAATGTTTTTTAGTTTGTAGGTATTATTAAAAATTAAAATTATTTTTATTTTTTATACTTATTTTTGCTTGTTTCTGATTGTTAGAATTGTCAAAATAAAAAAAACTGAAATGTACCTTACCATACTACATTTTAAAATTATTTTTAATAATATTAATTATAATTACAGTGTCTGTTGTATTAAATGATCAAGATCCTGCATTGATTGAATGTTAATGCATACCATCTGATTAGTAATAACTTTGGCCCATACCAACCAAAAGACATTCAGTTTCCAGGGTAAACGGTAGGTCATTCAGACAGGATTGTATGTTCTACATGAGTGGCTAGAGTACAGCCCAATTAATGACGCAGCCTTCTGTTTTTACTACTGCCGATGCTTTCCACCATCAAATAAATATAATGAATTGGCTTATACATTACATGGTTTCAAAACATGGGCTAGAGCAAACAAAATCATTTAAAGATCATGAAAATAGTGCCTCTCACAAGAAGCTAGTGTTAAAGTGTCTGGATTTCATTCAAGTAAAAATGTTGGAAGTATTGCAACCAATGTAAGTACTTATTATAAACAAACTGTTCAGAAAACAGAGAGTATTTGACAGTAGTTTTGATAGTTTGTTGTTTTGTTGTCGCCAAGGTATAGCTATACGGGACATAATGAAAGCGAAGATTCATTAAATAAGGGTAATTTTCTTGAACTCTTACACCTCAGGCTAAAAATAAACAACATTTTGCAAGAATATTTTTTACAAAAAGAACATCATTACAGATATACCAATGGAACTTACCTTAATGAATTTATTAATATAATGTCAAGTCAAGTTCTTAGAAATATAACTTGTGATATAGAAAAGCTAATATATATAGTATTTTAATCGATGAAACTCAAGATCTATCAAGACATGAGCAAGTTGCTTTTATTATTCGGTATGTAATGAAGTATTTGAACCAAATGAGGTATTTTTAGGGTTCTATAAAACAAATCGTACTGATGGAGAAACTCTTGCTAATTTAGTTAAGGAAGTACTCTGTAATAATAATCTACAAATTCAAAACTTACGAGGACAGTGTTATGATGGTGCGGCTGCCATGCGTGGGCAATATAATGGTGTACAAGCAAAATCCGTGAAATAAATCCACTTGCGATGTATGTGCATTGTTATGCTCATATATTAAACTTGTGTTTAATTGATTTAGCTAAACAGTTATTTACGCAGTAGATACATTTTGTACAAGTTTTTTAAACTTTAAAATGTAAATCAATTTTAAGTATTAGGTACTTATTTTAATTGAATTGAACTATTTAGTGTACTTGGTGTTTTTGTTGAATTTTTACTAAAAGTTGGTTCACAATCATCTTGATTTATATTTTATTTTGAAAATCATCTAATTTTACGTTTTGACATAATTGTAACAATATGGTAATAAAAAATAATTATTATGAAAATAAAATATAAAACTATTAATTATTATTTCAAAACGCACAACTGCACAAGGTACCATCAAATGACAAAGTCTTAAGTCATAGATAGAAGTACTCTACAGTCTACAGCCCGAAGTTATACTGTTATTATTTATTATGGCTAGTTTCTCGGTTATTCATAACAATAGATTGTGACGGGAATCCCGGAACGGACTATTTTGGTCTGTGGTGATGAATATAATCTGTACTGTCGTACTAATATATCGATGCTCGATGGGCACGTTCATATAACATAGATATCGAAACATAATGGACTGAAATGTTTTTAATGTTATACTAGCCCATTGGTACCTATATAACGTAATTACTCACAGATGGTGTATCTACTAATTTTGGTCGGCCGCCGTATGCGTACTCTCATGGTACGGAATATATAATATATTTTATATCTTTGATAATAATTATTAACACAACTTAAAAATAAACCCCAATTATGCAATACCCTCTTTTTTTCGAGAAAGTAAAACTAGCATGAAACTTAAGAAAATGAATAAAAAAAAATTCATGGGGGGATATGACACCCCCCCCCCAACGTGAGCACGCCCCTGTCGTCCTGTTATTTTGTACAACTGTTGTCATCTAGGCCAGTTTAATTAATTTAGTTATTGTATTTTGTTATTATTTGTAACTATTATTATATAATAAAGAAACAAAGATTTGAATTATTTTATTATTCGTATCATTTACTTATTATTATTTATTTAATTGTTTGTTAAATAGTTTTCATTCAAAAAAAAACTATATTTTGAATATTATTTAATTATTATCAGGATCATTTAGCCACAGGCCGTCATCACTGGCCAGCGATCGACGTCATCAAAAGTCTGTGAGTACTTATTTAAAATTTGTATTATTCACTGAAATAAAATATTGTTAATTCACAGATACTTAGGTTTTGTGTCATATATTCTATTATTGTTATATTTATATTTATATATGTTGATATATTATTGATGTAAATTTTATAATCGAAACCAAATAAAAACAAGATTACGTTCTGTGTCGAAAGTTAAGTTTGAAAATTAATTGTAATCGTACCAAAATTCGGCTACGGCCAACAAGAACATCATTTATTAAACATAAATTGCATTAAACTAACACTCCTAGTTATACTGAATCTTACCTTATCCATACTGTTTTCAATTTTAGTAGCTTTACTTAAGTTTTCAAAGCTATACTTCAATTCCTCGACCTCTCTAGGCCCTGTAATTTGATGTAGGTTATAATATGTTTCCACAATATTTAGCCATTCTTCATCTCTTTGATATTGCTGACCAGTAAACTATGTCATATAAATATTTATATAAAATATACAAAACCATTATCATTTTTTTTATGTACTCATACTTCTTTATTTTACTTAGAAAACTTACAAGTTCCGAGTGATGCGAATGACTTATTTGCTTTGCAATTCTGTACATTGTCACTTATTACAAACAATTATTTAATTATTAAAATATAATAAATAATAATAATAATTAATAAGAAATTAAAATTTACTTTGTTGTAACTGGCAATCTTTTCGTTTGTCTTTTTGCCATATCATATAGAGTTTTCAATTGTTGAACAGTTCTAGACCCTTTTTCTGAACGACGATTGTACTGTGAAGTAATTAACTCCCAGGTTGGTTTTTACTTCTTACATTATACTATCAGTCTAAAATGAATATTTAGTTCAAATTAATATTGAGTTAAATGTTATACTGTACATTAATGAAATGGGTACCTACATACTTTAATATTTTCAATTACATTTTTGAATGGCATTATTAACTTAATTAACAACTTTTGTCTTGCTCGATGATGTTTTTTGTACGAACGCGTTTAATTAAACTTCGAAGCCATTGTAGGTAACAGTTAAATTTAATCTCAAAGTAGGAACTATTTGTTATAAGTAGGTACTCAAGTCTCAAGTGGATTTTACTCATTACTGATTACTGGATTTGAATTTTGATTGTAGTGATTTTAATAATAATATAATAATTTATATCAGTAGGATAAAATAGTCGATTCTAAAACCCCGCACCCTTGGGTGTGTGCCGCATCCCGCACCCACAACCGCATCCCGCACCCTTGGTGTGTACCGTGTACCTCCCGCACCCTTGGTGTGTACCTCCCACATACCGCACCCTTGGTGTGTACCGTGTACCTCCCGCACCCTTGGTGTGTACCTTCAACATCCCGCACCCTTAATGTGTACCATCGTACACCCCCTCCATTAGATCCGCCGCAACCTGTTCATTCACGCAACCGGTATAATATATTCGCGCATGAGCACAGAGTCCATTGACAAATATGAAGAAAGCTGATGTATTTAAAGAATTATACACATGACATCTTATATTTATGGTACATTTAAGAAAGCGGTCATTTTCAAAGTAATTTTACATCAAGCCGACGCTACCAAAGTGTACCTACATTCTCACACGACTTAGCAGTTATATCTTTTGATTATTCAGTGTTATATAATCTAACGCACAAGACAGTACGAGGTTTTTTCGGCTACGAGAAAGAGCTTAAATAACGAACGCACAAATCACAACATATTAGAATCATCCAGCTGTTAAACGTAAGTAAATGGTTTTGTAAGAATAATTAAAATATTTTAGAAGTATACATAATCAAATTTTTAGATGACTGACACCAACACCGACAACAATCCATAACGGAGAATATGATTTACTACAGATTTAAACGAATCACCGATAACTAGCCCCGTCTCATTAAATATGTCAAATTTATTCACTTCGTATAGTGCTATAGTAAGTTGCTAATTTTAAGATAATGAAATTATAATTAAGATTAAATTAATTGTTATTGTTTAGACTCCACCTGAAGCATTTTCATCGGAATCATACTCACCAGATAGTACTCACCCATGTAGTAACTCACCCAGAGAGTATCATCAATTAATCGTTGGAATAATGGAAACTTCTACACAATCTTCGATGAGACCTACTACGTCTAATGATTGGGGAGATGACGCTAATGAAAATGCTGAGTTGTTGCAAACACATGGACCAGTATGAACAATCGATTGGAAAATGCTGCTTCTGATGACTGTGCCAACAACGATGAAGAGAATGCTGAGTTAAATAAACATATGGATGAGTATGAGCGGTGGGGTAGTGATTTCCATAATATTAATAAATTATTTTTAAAAAAACATCCGTAATATACATTTTTTTTCTCATTTACATAATTGACTTATTATTTCAAACATTCTGGTTAAATCACATATAAAAACGAATCTATACAAATTTAAAAATATAAAGCAACACCAGCTCTTGGTTCTGCAGCTATACGCCACGCCCTTAGACCCACCCCGTTAATCCTCAATCTTAGCCCTCAACCACCGCAATCGGTATATATATATATAGTTTCACATGCGCACAGACTACTATCACCAAAAAATATCCCATGGTGGCAGACGACCGGACAGTCAAGTGTCGATGGTCACTACAGACTTCAGTCTCTTCTCAGCTACATTCACACTCGACGTTCTCATAGTCTTTACAACTTTTATTTCAGTTTTTTTTTTCTAAATATTGAAAAAAAAAATGTTTAAATGTGATCAGTGTTTAGCCGTTTTTAGACGTAACGATAGTTTAATTCGTCATAAAAAAAACCATGATGGTGTTCGTTTTTCGTACACAATATGTACATCAACGTTTAGCTATAAATCTGGATGTGTTCGTCATATAAAAACGTGCATAGTATGTATATAATATTTCATTATTTTTAATAAAATATATTAAATATTCATTATCAATTATTTTTTTTCAAGGTGTTGCTCATGCTCAACCATTAATAAGACGTGTTGAGATAGCGACCGCTCCGCCTGTACCCGACACCAAATAAACAATCGACAGCCTTCACATGAGGAAATTGAAATCGCGCCACAGATATTTTGTGCCCGATATACCAGCTGGACGATCAAATACCCATCAGTCCGTTCAAAATAATGTGACCGCTCCGCCTGTACTCGACACACCAATAAACAATCGTCAGCCTTCGCATGAGGAAATTGAAATCGCGCCACAGATATTTGTGCCAGATATACAGCTGGACGATCAAGTACTCATCAATTCAGTCAAAATAATTTTACATTTGGGGAGAACGAACAATGGGGTGACGCGTTATGTGCTGAAGTGTTGGATATTGTTGAAAATGTCGGGGTATGTGAAAAAGGTAAGATTAATCTTAATATTATAAGCGGGGTTTCGTTATTTAAAACTTTTTTCTTTTTTTTTTTTTAAATCTTTAGATTCTTTTATGAGAATTGTAGGAAGTAAACGCCGACATGTGGGGGGTAACGCGTCGTGTGTTAAAGTGAAAGGGCTCGTATGAATATGATTAAGGTTTAGGTTTTAAGGAGATTAAATCGGCATTTAATAGAAAAATTGTTTGGTACTATGCCAAAAATTCCGGAAACGTTATCATACGTATCAAATCCAAATCGATAACGTCCGCTATCGCGCTCACTTTCTTTACAAATAATAACGAACGCAAATCTATCTCGGTTCCAACACGTAACGCAAAACTGCTTAAATTGTATATATGTCATATCACCTGAACAGTGTTCATTATACACATGTCTTAAATTGGTCTCACCTTGTTTGAATAATACTATTAAATTAGCGTTGTCTCGGATCAACTGTTTAGGCATTTTTGAATAATTCTGAGCTAGGTAAAATATATCTATTTTATTGTGACGTCCGCGGGAAAAAAATTCCCTTATCACATTCTGATGTTCTCCGATAACATCGTCCATAATAAATATCGAGTTTGGTAAAACTTTTTCTGGTGAAATGACTTTATCGTTCTCGAAAAATGTAAAAATGTTAACACCATCAATATCGTCAATTATACTTTTTATAATTTATATTTTGGTTGTTCTAACGTTTTAGAGTATATGTAAACGTTTTCAAATCGTAAGCCATTCTTATCAACGAGTAGAAAATATATCAAATTTTTTTGCCGCATCCGGAGCTACCCGGAAATAGCTCACCATGCCTAAACTGTATTGCGTCCGGAGTATCAATGTTATAAATTTGAATTTTTTTCTCTTGTTCGATAAAACGCATTTTTCACTATAAATATCAATGTCATGTAATTGAAAGCGTCACACGATGTCTCCCGTTCGTAAGCGAAACAACAATAAGGGTTCCGGTCTTATTAACTCTGCCATAAATAATTTACCAGTGGAATTACATTTGCCCGGTTATAGGTAAGTTACTACATTACATAATTAAATTATACTAATTGTTGTATACATATTTTAGATTTGCTGGTCCTGGTACAAAATTAAAGAAAGATTGGCACGCGGTGACGAGGTATAAACAATCTAGACGAATTGGCCAGAACTCATGATATAGCTTATGAAAAAGTAATTCACTAGCCGATAGACACAGGGCCGACGAAATATTAGAAAATCAAGCTTGGGAAGTGTTTAAGTCTAAAAACACCGGTATTAAGAAAAAGCCGCATCCTGGTTGGTTACTACAGCTATGAAGGCTAAACGCAAGATGGGTGCTGGTTGTGGTTTTAAACAGATGTTTTGGCAGCTAAAAAATCGATCAAAATAAAATGAATGAAAAGAATATAACTAAGTTATAAAAACATGTTTGTCAGCTGCTAAAAAACGAAAAATAAGAAAACTAAAACTCCAAGAATTATACCTATATCGAAAAAGGGCGGTGTTTTACCTTTATACCTATTTTTTCTGGTTTATCGGCATTAGTGCTCTTACGCGGCGGCGTCGGTAATATAGTAAAAGTTGTAAATGAATTAAATTCTGGTAAAAACACGACTATTCATCTAGGAAAAGGTTTATATCTTTCACCACACAAGGGCCGATCTTATAAGATTGTCAAAGGTAAAGGTTTATACTTGTCGCCTTACAAGGTGGAACAGTGAAGAAAACTAAAAAAACTAATTTCTACGTTACCCCCGATAGAGCGTTGTACGATTATGATTATAAAATACGCTGGCATGTTGAAAATACCTCATTTCATAGGAGTGTTTTCAAGAGACAAGTTACCTCTAAGAGTTAAACACAAGAGTCGGCGGTAATTAATTTGGACCTCGAAATCGGTACAGGAACGCATTGGGTAGCGTATAAAAAAATCGGAAACAAGTTAAATATTATGATAGTTTTGGAAATTTACCACCACCGCTAGAAATACAAAAATATTTCAACGGGTGTAATATCGAATATAATTACGACAGACATCAAAAATACAATACGACAACTGTGGACATTTGTGGCTACAATTTTTGTCATGTACACCATAACCTTAACCGGTAACTCGAGTGAATTGTCTTGTGACTTTTTCCCACCGATAGAAGTCAGTAAAAATGCTAAGATCTGTTTTGTGGGTTTTTCAAACAAATAATTCTATTCCTAATATAAACGAAAAGTGTAATAAAATAGGTTTTGTTTATAATGATGTAAGCGTTAGCTATACATACCTACAGGGCTCTTATGAGTTGACAGAAATTGAAAGGGCAATAAAATATGCATTACATGGCACAGATATATTATTCGATTTGAAAGCTGATAATAATACACTAAAATGTACAATGTTTTGTAATGAAACTGTAGATTTTACCATGCCTAATAGCTTAGGTCAGTTGTTGGGTTTCAAAAATTGTAAATATCCAGCTAATGTAAATCATGAATCAGATACGGTGGTTAATATTACAAAAACAAACTGTATGTATATCGAATCAAACCTAGTTATAGGCTCATTCAACAACGGAAAGCAGTGCCATACAATACACGAGTTTTATCCGAATGTGCCTCTAGATTATAAAATAATAGAGATACCATCACATTTGGTATTTTACCCTATCAATTCTACATCTATAACACATACAAGTATAATTTTAAAAAACCAGAACGGCGAGTTGATCGATCTACGAGGTGAACCGATATCAATACGACTATTAATTCAGGACTTGTGATAAAATGGCTTTGCAATTTTATAATATATATAGGCCTGCATATGTAAAACCCGTTAGTCGTGTAAGTATCACTAACAAGACAACACTCTAAAGAAAAAGAAAAAGAAAAATTTCCAAAAAGTTGGAAAAAGTCTAACAGCTGAAAATTTAGCGTTTCTACGTTCGTTAAACGCTATTTAATATGGACAATACATATTTAGATGTGACAGCTGGATACGTTGACGAATGTAGAATAACGCAAATTGATTATCACTCGTTTTACCTTATTCCACATCCGCTCTCTCTAATAACGATGAAGTACGTATTGCTTTACATAACACAGAATGCTATACTCTACCATGAGAGAGTTATATTTACATCGAGGAACAATAACCAAGCCTGCAGAAATAACTGATGACATTCGATTTATAAGCAACGGGCTGGCGTTTCTTTCTCCGAAATGAAATATGAGATAAACGGAATTCAAATTCAAAAAACTCGCTAATCCAGGTATAACGACTACATTAAAAGGATATTGTTCTTATAATAAATCGAATATTACATCGCACCATAACGCCGCTTGGGATAATGACTTTGAAAATGTTAATAAAGATTTCATTGACAGTAATATGTTTAACGGTTGTATTAATCTAAAAGATTTGTTTGGTTTTGTGTGAAGATTATAAACGTATTTTAATAAACTGCAACCAACAACTTATATTAAAGAGCTTCGATAGATATAAATGCCATTAAGCAGTACTCAAATAATAAAGTTGTCACAGATGCGCAAAACTAAAAGACGTTAAAATAATTATAACGAAAATATTATGGCGCATGCCTATAGTAAAAGTTAGTGACAAAGAAAAAATAGATTGTTGAAAGTAGTAACATCAAAAACCACTAACATGTGTGTTTTAGATCGTGGGAGTTGTGCGAATATCCGTTTCTACCTCAAAACACATCGCATTCAGGGAAAGTTAAAACATCCAACAAATTGGAAAACCACGATATTTTATCATAGGATTTCAAACTGAAATTAAAAATAGTCCAAGTAAAGCAATGTCATTTTTCGACATTGTAAAATTAAAAACTTGAAGGTTTATTTAAATACTGAATATTCCCTATGAAGATTTCCAATGCGACTTTACAAAGAATAAAATTGGTACATTATACCACGCATACACCGAGTTTCAAAAATCTTACTATGGAAATGACAATGTTACACCTCTATTGTCCAGATGCGATTTTAAAAATCTTTCACCGATTATAATTGTTGACATGAGCAGACAGAACGATAACATAAAAACACCAACTGTCGATCTCAGGATTGAAATTGAAACCGATGAAGCTTTTCCCGCTTCCACTTCAGCTTATTGTTTAATATTACACGATCAAATTATAACTTATAATCCATTTAATGGGAAGTGAGAACCTTGTAAATATTTTTTTTTTCAATATTAAATAATCTTGTAAATATTTATTGTAACCTTAATATTAATTTAATAAATAAAAATAATTTTTTAATATATCATGTTTTTTTTTTTTATTTTCACATAAATTATTTCATACAATTATTAAAAAATCGACGCTTGGTTTTACGCACTGTTGCGGGATAATGAGTGTATGTCGATGATGATGTTGGTGTTGTGTCGAAAAATCTGGACCGTCATTTTGATCGAACCCATTATTAGCATTATCCGACTGAAAAAAAATATATATAGTTTGTGGTAAAATGAGCGACTATATAATAATATTATATAAATTATTACAATGCTCTGTGAATTTAATTTTTAACTTTTCAAATAATGGTGCCATATTATTTTCCTCTCAGAACCACGTGAACGACGTGTGATAGGGAGATATGATGATACTGATAACGCGAGGAGACTCCAAATTTTTTTTTAATTTCTTATTCGTTATAGGGTTTCATTATTTTTTTCTTATTTGTAAATTATAAATACCTTATCATCCGCGTGATTAATCATATCATGGGTATAAGGCTCCATGTTTGTTTGAGTATAAGGCTCCATGTTTATTGGTGAAAATCTTGGTGATAACGGCGAAATCGGAGACATCATTGACAGATTTTCATTAACTAAATAATAATAATAATAATAATAATTAATGTATTAAATCACTGTTTATGTAACAGTTTATTAAACTGTTTATGTTTAAGTAAAGTTGGTTGAGTTCATAAGATGTGCAGGTGGTGTCGGTGGTACATTTTGAAAACCTTGGAGTACACTTTTGCATTGTCAGCGATTGAGCCAGCCATATTTGTTGTAGAAATATTTTAAAACGGAGTAAACGATTAATATTTTAAAACGGAGTAAACGATTTGTAAACAGACTGAGTGTATTGGTAAAAATTTGAAAACGGAGTAAACGATTAATATGTGCCGTATGGTACACGATTGTCAACAGACTGAGCGTTCAACAACTCTTGTCTGCCGATTTTCTATATTATTAAGAAGGGGTAAATACTCTGTGCGCATGCGCGAATATATTATACCGGTTGCGTGAATGAACAGGTTGCAGAGGATCTAATGGAGGGGGTGTACGATGGTACACACCAAGGGTGCGGGATGTTGAAGGTACACACCAAGGGTGCGGGAGGTACACGGTACACACCAAGGGTGCGGTATGTGGGAGGTACACACCAAGGTTGCGGGAGGTACACGGTACACACCAAGGGTGCGGGAGGTACACGGTACACACCAAGGGTGCGGTATGTGGGAGGTACACACCAAGGGTGCGGGAGGTACACGGTACACACCAAGGGTGCGGGAGCCTTCAAAATTTAAAATATCACCAATTTTCGTTTTATTATTACCACATATTATAGGGTACTAAACAGTAAAAACTAAGACACTATAATGAGTATTGACAAAAACATATTTACCGCTTTTAGGCATGCTGTACGTTAGATAACGATATAAATATTATCCACAATCATAATATGCCTAGTTATTTATAATTATATTTTGTGAATTTCTTATTATTGTGGTAACTAGAAGTCTGGAAGACCTATTTGTGTATATTGAGATTATTGAGTAGGTAATACATAATAACTTATTTTTGTTGGAAATTTCTATTTACATTATCAGTTGTTACATAAAAGTATTTATACTTTACGTCTCAGACATCTGAATTCTGTATAAATACTTTAATGATTATTTTTGAATATTATTAATCATCGTAATAATAATAATAATCATAATATATCTACGTAGGTATTTGCTTAGTTCATAATTCTTCTTATTTATTAATGAAAAATAAAAATAATGGAATTATTACAAAACCGAAATTAATCTTAAGAACCTTTACAAAAAAGTATCGGTACCGGTAAAGTTACGGTTTTTAAAATAATTTAAATAAGGGTTCCGGTGAGGTTCGGGTTTTTAATTTTATCGAAATTAGGGTTTCGGTGAGGTTCCCAATATTCAAAGGGTTCCGGTTCCAAAACCGGTTCTTTACGGTACGGTTCCAGTCCCTGTTTTGAACACTGAATCCTAATGTAATAGTTGGTAATTACTAATTAGTAAGTGATACATTGCAATAAAATTATAAACTAGGTAAAAAAATTTTAAAATAAAAATAAAACAAAAATGGTTATGCTAATTAAGTGATAGTGGTGAGTATTTTTTTTTACTTATTTAGTCTTCTTCTTAGTTCTAAGCATTTGGTAGGATGTCAGGGTGAGGTTATTTACCTGTCATAATTGTTAACAATTGAGTGTTGAAACTGAAACTACTTATATATGAAATGGAACTAAATTTTTCTAAGTATAAAACCTAAACATGAAACGTAATTTTAATTTTATAAGAACCGAAACCTAAATATAAAAACCTAAAAGGAACCGAAACCGAAATTATGTTTTTTTTTAAAACCGAAAAGAAACCGAAACCGAAATTTTAGTTTTTTTTAAAACCGAAAAAAAACCGAAACCCAAATTTTAGTTTTACTAGGAACCTCACCGGAACCGGAACCGTAAAAATCATCAAGGTTCCAGTCCCTGGCTGGAGGTACACGGTACACACCAAGGGTGCGGTATGTGGGAGGTACACACCAAGGGTGCGGGAGGTACACGGTACACACTAAGGGTGCGGGATGTTGTTGTGGGGTGGGGGGTGCGGCACACAGCAAGGGTGCGGGATGCGGTTGTGGAGTGCGGGATGCGGGTGCGGTTTTAGAATCGGCTATTTTATCCTACTTATATCATTTTTGTTATCATTCAAATGTATCAAATAAAATATGGTATAATTTATTTGGTTACCACGGTTATCAAAAAAATACAAATCGTTTTATGCAACTCATTTTTTTTAACACTCCATTAAATCGTTAATGAATGAATAAGTTACAGATGCGTTAAAATATTTACAGACTGTTCTTTATGCAACCCGCCCTTAAAGATATAAATAAATAGGTGTAGAGTATATATTTTTACTAGATTTTTAGTTACCAAATTTTATTTTATTTCAGAGCCATTATAATAATGAGAGTATGAATGACGAGGTTAAATCAGTTAAATCAGTGAAAAAACAAAATATACGTAGTAAAAATAAAAATAAGTAAAATCAAATAAGAACAAAACAATGGCTAAAAAAGTAAGTAAAACAAAACATTTTTATTTATTTATTATTTTTGTTTTAGAATATTTCATATTTGGGTAATATTGAAAATTTGCTAAAAAATGAAAAAATTGAAACTGATATCATAAATACTATTACGGTAGGTAATTAATTAAGTTTTATTTTTATTTTAGAAACAACGCATTCAAATTTGTTGTTGTGGTTTTGAGTTCGCAGTTTTAGAAAAAAACAAACATGTTCTAATCTGCGGGGCAGTGTCGCAGTGATCATATTGTGAAGCGTAGCATAAATCTCACGGGTATTACTAAATTCGCGCACACTTTACGGCATATGCGATTTTGACTGTATTAAAAAAATTTGATTTTAGCATAGGAAAATTATTACGTAGTGAAAAACTAAATACTAAATTAGACAAAGAACAACTTAAAGTAATTAGGGTTAAACAAGAACCTGAGGTGCGTGAATTATACTCGTTACAATTAAAAATATAACTATGGAACAACAAATTGTAGTATGCCTATATCTCGATGGTACACAAAAAGATTAAAGAACAATTCACACTATTTTGGATTTCTTTATTATTCACACAAACAAACACACAAAAATAAGAACGTGTGCCGTCTCTCACTCGAAACCCGCACTGTCCCTATCCTGTGGTGCTTACGTCCTTAAATATTATTTTACAATGTGCTGCCTCAGCTCATTTGCTTCATTGGCCTAATATTACGTAATTTAAACAAAGAAGTAACATTTTTCTATTATTATTTGTTGGCAAATGCCACATACAACAAAATTATTAATTTTGTTTTTAAACATTTTACTTATATGAGTTTATTATTGACAAAACATATGGCAGAAATAGACGTTTTAATTAACTATCATAGACGGGGTAAAATTAGGACAGATTCACCTTTACTTAATAAGACCGAATGAGTTACGAACACTATTTTAGGACGTAAGACTATCGTTACCGTAAGGAACCGATTTTCCCTACATGCTATCACTTGGAACTGTGAATGACATTGTAAAATTGTCAGACATTAAAACAATAATATTGTATTTGTAATAACTAATAACTTTACCTTTAATGTACCAAAATGACTTTATTTTGTATCATTTAATACCTAAGATATTTTGTCAAACTAGGGTTGCCATTCGTCCCGATTTCGCCGGGACTCAACCGATTTTTACTACAGAGTCCCGATATTTTTCATCCCCCCGCCGAGACGTGGATAAGTACTTGTTTCTTAAAATAAGTCCCGAATTGTTCATGTGTGAATAACAAACAATAAATAATTATTGGAAATTTCCGAGATAGCTGAAGACCGATAATTTAACCGATAAAGTTTCACAGTGACATAGCCGTTACACTATACAATTTTTAGAAACAACGATTATTCGTATATTATAGTAATATAATAGTCTTCACTCTTCAGTCATACGTATTAAATTACTTTGCTGTGTTATGTGTTGTAGTTACTAATTTTTATTTTTATGCTATTCTACGTATTATTATTTTAAACATTATGGCTCCAAAACGATTATGCATCTTCACTGACAAACTCTAAAATGAATTTCCATTCATTAAAAAGGTAAAAACCAACAATAATTTTGACGTGCAATGTACTGTATGTTTGTGTACATTTTCAGTTAGCCATGGAGGGAAAACTGATATAACATATCATATGAAATCCAATAAACATAAAATAACACAAAAGGCTGCATTGACATCTAGCAAAGTAAATAATTTTTTTACACCATTAAAAGCTAATGATGAATCATCGAAATTAGCGGCCAAAGAAGTAACCTTAGCTTTTCATACTGTTATGCATAATCATAGATTTAACTCAATGACTTGTACAACAGACCTTATTCGTCTTTTATTTAATGAAAAATAATATACTTGTGCTAAAACAAAAACCCGTGACCTAATAGTAAATATTTTAGCTCCTTTCGCAATGGAGAATACTATTGAAGGTTTAAAAAAAGCTAATTATATTTCTGTGCTTGTTAATGCCTCAAATCCTAAGTCCGTAAAATTAGTACCTGCAATTGTTAGATACTTTAATCTAGAGAATGGGGTTAGAAATTATATTTTGGACTTTTCGAGCTTACCCGGAGAAACTACCGAGTTAATTCACAATAATATTGTAAGTGTTTGGAAAAAATTTGAACTCGAAAAAAAAATAAAAAGCTTCGCTGGAGATAATACTAACACAAACTTTTGTGGTATTGCTAGAAGAGGCAAAAATAATGTATTTTTAAAATTAAAAAATACATTAAAGCGTAATATTTTGGGACTAGGTTGCTGCGTACACGTAATACATAACAGTATTCAGTATGCTGCAGATAGTCTTCCTATTGATATTGAAATAATAGTTTGTAAAATATTTGGGTATTTCCATATTTATACAGTACGTGTTGAAACATTAAAAGAATTCTGTTCGTTTGTTGATGTTCATTATAAAGAAATATTATTACACTCTAAAACAAGATGGTTATCGTAATATCCGGCAATTGAAAGAATAATAGAAATGTTTAGTGCACTTAAATCGTATTTTTTATCCCAAAATAACTGTCCAAACATTTTGAAAACATTTTTTAAAAATGAAACTTCTATTTTGTGGCTTAACTTCTTACAAAGTCAATTGAAAACTATAAATATATACATTAAAATAATTGAAAATCAAAAGCTTTGCGCGGTGGAACTTATACTAATTATGGAAAAATTGACTACAAAATTAAAAAATAAAAAAGATGATTTTTTTTTACCGAGTGATATCGAAGCATTACTTGTTCATCTAGAAGAAAGTGGTGAAATAATTAAATCAGAGTTTAAAGAAACGTGTACTAAATTTTATGACTTATGCATAAATTATATAACAGATTGGACTGCTTCAAACCAACATATACCAGAATTAAATTCATTAACATGGGTTTGTTTGTCAAACAAAGATGAAATAAATTGGTCCAACATAAAGCCATCTATTTCTTTTCTAAAATTAAATTTTAATATGACTTTAAACGAAGAAGAACTGTATGAACAATTTAAAATGTTTGAACAATTTTTAAGAAATAAAACCGATGAATGGCAATGCAAAACATCTGAAGAAAAATGGCTGTCAATTTTTAAATCATTTAAAGAGAATAATATTGATTATTCTATGTTATTAAAAATTGTAGAATTTGCATTTGCATTGCCTGGATCGAACGCTGCAGTGGAGAGAATATTTTCATTGATGAACAGTTGTTGGACAAAGTTACGAGGTAATTTATGCATCAATACTGTAGAAGCTACTTTAGTCATTCCGTATCACCCGTAATATTTAGCGGTGAAAACAGGTCTGCGAAAAACAAACGAAATGCTATTAAAAAATGGTTTTAGAGCAAAACTACTTATTATAAAATTTATAGAGCACAATATTTAGAAGACAACTTCATCGGCGTTTTTTGAAATATGAATTATTAAAAAAGTAACAGTTGTTTAAAAAATGTAAAAAAAAAAATGTTTTTGTGCGTTTTATAACGAGTTTTATATTTAAAATAGAACAAAATCCCGATGAGGTTGTCTCTGAAATATTGTTTTCCATAAATTTTATAATAGGTATTTTTGCTCTAAAATCGTTTTTTAATGATGTTTTGTTTGTTTTCCGTTAACATGTTGACACTCAGCCACTTATTTTGTTTGTTACATGTATTTAATTTATATGCAATAAAGACATATTTCGTTATTGAGTTTAACTTTCGTTCAAAATAACCATCTGGAATTAAATCTGATACTGGCACGCAACAATTTGGCGCAGTCGGTAGGATTCACTTTTCAAGGAGGCAAACAGTCAAAGGCTACCATCAACAAGGAAGATTATGTGCACTCTTCCTCGCTGATAACTCCAGAAGAGAAGACCAATCAATTCAACGTTGCAGAAAGTATCAGACAGGATGACAACATCAACGAACATCGCATTACTGTGAGTGAATAGTTGCTACACTGTGAATAATTATTACAGAGATATATGTTACAAAAGTATAAAACCTAAGAAGTATCATTTAAGTAACTGAATATATTTAAGTAGGTCGTAAAAATACTATTTAGGAATTTTTTTTTGATTATAAAAGGGCAATTGATTTATTTGAATTATTATTGAGAAATATTGAGTTATTTGAGTTATTATTGAATTACTATATTATTATCGAGGGCATATTGTTGAATTATTGAGATTATTATTGAGGGCATATTGTGAATTATTGAGATTATTATTGATAATTATTTTTGAGGGCATTATGTTGAATTATTGAGATTATTATTAAGAATTATTAAAGGGCATATATTTTTGAGATATATTATTGAATTATATTACTATAGTTGATTGTAAAACGTATCAAATGAGTGTGAAAGCAATTTATGTAGAACACAGGTACATCTCCTTTGGAAGTAGCTAATCCATCAAATAAGACGTCTTTAGAAACTCCAGATTTGAGTTTAGAAGTATTAAATAAAACCCAAGAGTTGATTGATTTGGGAAGCCCTAGTAAAAGCCCTAGCCCTACTGAAAGCCCGAAAGAACGCCCTAGTCTATTTAGAAGCCCAAGTGAACGCAAAAAGCGCGAAAATAAAACACAGCTTTGAGAGAAGTTTAAGTTTAGACAATAAAAAGGTTACACGTAGCAAGGTTACGGACGATTTTGAACATACTGAGTTAACGTTCGGGAGAAAACCGCGTGTAAAGAAAATGGTTACCATAAAATTAGAGGAAGCATTTAAGCTTATACCTATGTGTACGGGAGAAGGCGATATCTATCCGTTCATAAATGCATGTGATATGGCAGTAAATTTGGTTTAAGAAAAATGCGCACCGACTTTAGTTAAATATATAACAACTAGGTTATCCGGTAGAGCATTAGAAATGATAAAATATAAAAATGTTAATAAATGGGTATACATTAAGAGTTATTTATCGGATGCTTTTGAAGATACGACAACCGCTTCAAGTTTGCAGATACAATTAAATTCCATTAAAATGCGTCATGATGAGGACATCAATGATTATTGCCATAGAGTAGAAAATTGTATTATAAATTATGTACTGCGTGTACACTTAATAAAGAGGAATCAGAAGCAAAAGTAATTCACGAAACTTTGAAAGAACAAACACTGAATATTTTTATAAAAGGATTAATAAGTCCTATAAAGCTATCAACAACTGAGTACTTTCACGACACTCAGCCACTTATTTTGTTTGTTACATGTATTTCATTTATACGCAATAAAGACATATTTAGTTATTGAGTTTAACTTTCGTTCAAAATAACCATCTGGATTTAAATCTGATACTGGCACGCAACACTTTTATAAAATAAATAAAATAAAAATAAACTACAAACCTAGTAGAAGAACTTCCTTGGAAAATATCATATAAAATATATTTTACAGTATTTGCTTGCGAAGTAGTAGGTCTTAATTTACATATTTTGCCAAAATTTGATGCCGTGAGTCGTTGTTTTCTAAAATTTTTCCAATCGTCATTTTCTTGTTGTCCGATGGTATTTCTTTCTATCTTGTCTATTTTTTTTAAAAATGCATTTTTTTTTGGCATCGTATTCTTCGAGTGCCATATCAATTACACCTATTCCAATGTTCACAGCTCCATAATCTTCATTTGGTCCAGCAATACATTTTTTTTCTTCTAAAATTTTCTATTAATTTAAATAACAGGTAGATTAAAAAAGATATATTTTAGAACTACTAAAGTAAGTATTGTTGTTTTTAATGTGTTAAGTTATGTATTACAGGATATTATATTATTAGACATATTATTGCACCCCATATTATTGTAGGATACCTCTATATAGTTACAACTTAAATTAAATAATTTATACTTGGCTTTTTCAAAATTTAAATGTTGACCAACTCTACTATGCTGGTTTTTATTAATTTTGTTTATGAATTTTTTAGTTTATACTCCAGTACTTATATTTGTAACTTTTTTATGAAAATTATTTAAATATTTTGGACCAAAATTAAATAATGAAACTACAACATTACATCTTGCACTGTATGATCCTAAAATACAAAATATTTTTTATGTTACTTTATTTAGATAGATATGTAATTTATGTTGAATTTAAAAATAAATAATTTTAAATTTAAACTTTTACCTCTTTCCACCAACAAATTTCGCTACTACGCTATTAAATCCTTCTACAGCATTATTGTTTACATTATAAATAAAGCTTTGAGCATGATAGGCAACAATATTTTTAGCTCCTGATATATCTGCCCATAAACCGCAAGTTTCCATTTGAGGAACTAAATCAATTTATTTTATTTTGGACCAGTGCAAAAATAACTAAATAAAAATAACAACTTTAGTAAAATATTTTTAATAAGTGAAAATTTTGGTTATAAATAAATTACCTTGAACATTCGGAATGGCTACCAAATACATGAAACGGACTATTTAAAATATCTTTTTTTAGAAGAATTACTTTTTCATTATGCGTCAAAGGCATTTCTTTTCTATGCAATATTGCCTTTGTAATCGCGCATCTAAAATATTGAATAACATATTATTTTCTTTCTCAATACAACATATTATAATGTTTAGCAAGTATTAGTTTCTTCATTACACTGGAATCTCCATCTCCGATTAATTTATTATATATTAAATTATGCATAGTTACACTTTGACAGAATCCCTCGACAATTATATCGGATTCCATGGCAGTAGAAGTCCCATCCCAATTTTTAAAACACTGATGCGATGGTGATTCTTTTTCACCATTTTCATTTTTTGGCAGACTGAATAGTGTTTATTATGTACATTGTACACCCATAAAAAGAACTTTTTTGGTCCTATACCCGATGATAGACGCCTAAATAATAAATTAAACAGTAACGTATTACGTAACTAAATATAAATAGTTAAAGTACTAAAAAATATTTTTTGAATATCTGAATGTACTTACCACACCAGACAAAGCATTATAGCCACTTTTATAAGATCTCTTCGACCATGCGCCATCAACTGTCACTGTAATTAATGGAATTTCTTTTTCGTTCACATTATTTTCCATTATAGCTAACCAGTGTTCGGAACGTTCACTAAAAAAATGAACTCGTTCGCGTTCACGTTCAGTCCTTAAAAAAGGAACTCGTTCACGTTCACGTTCGTGTTTTTTCAAACGAACGCGTTCACGTTCACGTTCTTTCAAAAAATGAACGCTTTCATTTATTTTTTTACTCTTTTTTTTATTAATCATCTACCTACTGTAATAGTAAATAAATAAAGCCTATAAACATATACAACTCAACCCAAAAACAAAAATACAATTTAGACTTAAGATTAAGAGCATACACAACTTATAAAGTATCTGAATTATATTTTTTATACCTGACACATTATTTGAGTTACATTTTGATAAGGATTTCCTAGTGATGAAATCAAGTGTACCTATACTAGGGCACTATGCACACAGCTAAGAAACGGGATCAGATCACCTTAGAAAAGTCAACTACCTCCTTAGTTTTTGAAAAAATCTTTTTAATTGATAGTTTTAATTTAGGTTGATTTGAAAAATACAATTGTAATTCCTTATATGTTCAACTGAGACTATTGAAACAAAACAGCAAATAGGTACATGATAAATAAATAATTCATATTTTAATTTGATCCGCTTTTAAAACTTTATTGAATAAAAAAAAACAAAAAACAACTTGCATCCTTATGTTATATAACATCAAATAAAATATAACTGTAGGTAAATATTTATTTATAATACATTATAGTCATATAGATAATAAATTATAGATACGTATTACTTATGCATAAAAAAGAAAACTATTTGTAAATTTTATTGAACTTAAAACATCTTATTTTGTTTTAATAAAATTAAATTTTCAAACATATCATCACCCAATCTATGGCGTTTTGATGTTATTACATTCCCCCCAGTACTAAACAACCTTTCTACAGGTGCACTAAATGGTAAACCTGTATTAAACTGAATGAATTTAGATAGTACTTTAGGAAATGCAAATAAACTTTTTAAATCAATATTTTTGTTATTTAAGAAATTTAACAGTTCTTGATCTGAAGTTACTATTTTATCGGAATAGCTTTTTGTTGGTAAACAAAAAAAATCTTTATTTGAATCAGAATCACTATCTGATGGTTCATCAGATATTTCACTTTCAGAACATGAAAACTCGTTTTTTAAAAATAATTCAGCATTCAACTTGTCATTACCTTCCAGCCAAAGTAATTTAAATCTTGGAATAAGACATGCAGCAATTACTAATTCTTTTTCCATCCATATGTGGTCAAATCTAAAACACCAGTAACACAATAATATTTATTAAAAATTAAAAATTATCCTCTAATTGTAAAATAATAATTTACTTAACTTTCTAATTAAATTATACAAACCTTTTTTTATTGATCTTAAAACAGCTTCTAATAGAAGTGTACAATGTGTCATAGGTTTACATTGTCTACTTTTAATTTTTCTCTCTAAAGCATGTAAAGTCGGTAGAAGATATCCCATATACATAGCTTTTTCACCTTGTAAGAAATCTAGGGACTCTGCTACTGGTCCAAATATATCACAAAATTCATTTATGAATACAACTTCTTCATTTAATATTCTTGGTAATGTATTAAAATCCATAACTTGGTTCAATTTTTCTAAACCACCAGGTCCATTAATAATTTTTTTTTAATTGAAGTAATGCATCATATGTGGAATTCCATCTTGTTTTATTAGGTACTCTCAAATACATATTGAGTACTTCATGAATTTTTTCTGCCACAATCGTCGACTGATTTTGTTTTGACCAAAGTTTTGTTAACTTAGCAAAGAGTTTTCTGTAGAGCTTTTTGAGTTGAAGAACATCGGCCTTTTTTTCATTTTCATTAAACCATTTTTCAACATCATTAGTAGCGGCCAAGTTCAAAGTATGACTCACACATCGTCTGTGAGCAGATAAATTAACTTCATTTGCAAATTCATTTTCTGCACCACCTTCAGTATTTTCAATTACACCAGTTAAATCAATTAGCTCTATTTCTTCATCCATATTCTGATCTTCATCGAATAAGTTTTCCTCATAATTTTTATCAATTCCAAAAACTCTAAATGCTTTTACGAAGTTACTACCATTATCAGTTGTAGTACTAGTTACTTTATTTTGAATTTTGTACTTTATGTTGATATTATATATTTCTTTGGCTATTAGATCAAAAGTATGCCGACCTTTTATCACTGTGCAAGCTAATGATGCTCCTTCTCTAACTAACGTTGTTGTATTAATCCAATGGGCTGTTATGCCAAGGTAAGATTTTTTACCTTGGGTCCAACAATCTGCAGTTTCTGATATATATTCAATATTTGACAATGTTTTAGTAATATTATCTACCATTTCATTAGCTGCAGAGTTTAATCGTGTTTTTAAAGTTTTTGAACACATAACAGTTACAGGTTTTGGTAGTCCCAACCTAATTAAATTCAAAAATACTGGCTTGTCAACAATATTAATTGGCTGTGTATCTTAAACAACAAATTTAATTATTGCTGAGTCCAGTTGTTTTTTGGTAATTATTTCATTTCCCGTACCAATTCTGTGTAATGTAGACTGTATGAGATTGCTCGATTTATCATCCATCGATAGACTTTTTGTTACTGTATTCTCATCATTTTGAATATTTTGTAAACATTTCATTTTATTTTCCACATCTGTATCCGCTAGAAACTCTGTATACTTATATACATGAACTTTCTGAGTAAAAAAAGAAAAGAAATAAGTAGGTACATTGTATTTAGGTAGGTACTTAAAATATTTAACTTTACCTACCAAAGAGTAAATAATTAAGGTTTAATTAATTCATTATCTTACCTACCAATATTTTACTTATTTTTATCTGGAACATTTTACTAAATTATAATTTTGTATTTTTGTAGGACATTAATCATGTTATAATGTCGTACAATTAATATACCTATCAAAATACTTATATACCCACATTTAATATTTAATTTGAATAACACTGTATTACAATTTACAACAGTGGATGGAAATCAAGAATATTATTACAATTGAAAGTAAATCAGTTCATTTTACAGATAATTATTATTATTATTACAATGAATAAAACATCATACATATTAAATATTAATAATATAATAATATACCTAATACATACCTTCATATGTCGTTTTAAATTGGTGGATGATATTTTTGAAGTGCTTTTAGTTTTTCTGGATGGCAAACATAATAAGCATAATACTTTAATATTTTCATTGGTTTCTTCAACATATTTGAAATATTTATCAAACCCATACCACGGAATACACTTTTTGTTTTCTAAATTGACTAAATTAGTTCCATCTTCGTTTCTTTCATTGGCATCATTATGTACACGTTTTTTGTTTAAAATGTTTAAATTCATTATAATTTGTAAATAGCCAATAGGTACTCACTACTCACTAACGATATTATAGACGGCCTACAAACAAGTACACACTACGCACAATGCACTATAGTGCGTTTCACAACAAATGTCCCTCGATACTAGCGCGCCAGATGGAGATTTTTACTGAGATCAGGGGTTCTCAGTTTGGGCTGGAAAATAAAGAGTGCGTATTTAAAATTTATTTTTTTTAAATATGATGAGCAGTGGTTAGATTATAAATCGAAATAAGCATTCAGGTTATTTTGTTAAATAAATATCGAATTAAATAAAAAAATAAAAAAACACGTATTTAATTTTAAATTTCCCGCCGTAATTAGATACTAGTTTAGGAAACCATAACAAAAAATCGCCACCTGGCGCTTTAGTATCGAGGGACATTTGTTGTGAAACGCACTATAGTGCACTACAACAACCGATTCACTATACTAGATACCTCTTATTCTAATACCGTGCTTGTTACTGAACAAATTTAAGTGTATGATAACTGATATTTCACAGAATACTGTAAGTACATTGTAGTATTGTACAGATTTCACAACAATCATAACTATAAATAAATTCCGTGCGAGTTCTTCGCGACTGCGCACCCTCGTTTTGAGATTCCCAGTAATTAAATTTAAATTCGACGGTACAGAATAGACGATCAACGATAAAGCCCAGACCTAAACACGATACCGTCTACTATAGGTTTATACTTATAGCTATTCATTTTTATTATGATTAGCCGATTAGGTTCATTACAAATTCGTGGAAATCATAACATTATTGTTGTATGTCAATTTCAAGTATTTAATTTTTTTTTATTTTATTCAAATTAAATATTATATCCTAGGAATTAAAATGGAAGATATCAATATATTTTATAAATATATTTATTAAATAGTAAATAAATTGAACGTCTTAAAAATCGATGAAGTTCGTTAAAAATATAAACGTCGTTCACATTCACGTTCTTTTTTAATAAAACGAGTGACGTTCACTGCATATGAACGTGAACGCGTGAACGTGCGTTCATGAACGACGTTCTTTCCAAAAACTGTAGCTAACGCAGCTTCTTCTTTGCCAGCATCGATCATTGCATCAAAAGCCAAATCTTCGGTGTGCTTTTTTACATTATTGTGATATTTCTGGTAACTTGGATTGGACATATTCGGTGTATTTAAAAATGCTGTAAAAGTGTCCAATTGGGAAAATCCTTGCCCAATATTAATAACTGCTGTAACCACTGCTGTATTTATGCACACCGACGAAGAATCATTACTTTCACTGGTTATAATTTCTAATTTGTTGCATATCGTAGATTTAAAAATAAATTCGGAATAAAAACCATTTTTCTTTTCATTTATTAAAGTTAAATCTGTAAATGTGCAGCCAAAAAGTGAGTGGTTGATTTTCTGAATCGAATTAAATAAGTGATTTTTATCAACAATACGTCTACCACCATAAATAAACCTAATGGAAATTAAAATAATAAAAGTAAAATTAATACTATTTACTTTGAGAATTATTATTTTGCTTATAAAAATTCTTATATGTGGGTTAATATAAGCTATAAATGTTATTAATGACATACAATAATTTTGATTTTTATTATTTTTTTTAAATTTTTTTATTTTTTCTTGAAATACAAAAGATGAGTAAATTGTTCAGTCAATATATTATAATTATATGTATTAATCTAAAAAATATTATTTTGTTCTAAATATATACATTATTACCTGTTATTTTTGTGTTCATCTTCATAATGTTTCATTACTCTGATTTGATGTATTTATAATCTATAAAAAAAATGGATAAATAGGTATATACATATAAATACCACCAAGATTTAAAATAATAATTATAAAATCACATTTTTGAATAATTACCGGATTATTGCTTATTTCTGAAACGTTATTCCTGTCATTGTCGAGTTCTTGATTTTCTTTCTTTTTTTTGCTTAAATTTGCCAAATTGTGCTTTAATATTTTTCGTTTAATAAATAAATTAGGACGTTTTTTTATTACTGAAACGCCAATCACTCATTTTTACCACAAAAAAACAACAATCGGTAGTGTGTTAATTTGGAGAATAAATAAACGTACACGGACTGAATCACGATGGCATACTGAATATAATATTGTATTAGCAATGTCAAATAATTTTTCCCGCCTTTTTCGAATGAACTATGTAAGTATATTCTAATATTATTGTAAATAATAAAATATTATTATGTCTGTCTGAGCTCTAATTGATTTCTTATCGCCCGTATAATAGTCAACGACTCATGTAAGATTCTTTAATTCTCGGAAATCCGTAGCGTATAGACGCGTAGTTACACGTCACTAAATTTTGCAAATAAAAATGTTTCAATTATTATGTGGCTATGAAAATCCAAAAAAGAGAAAGAAAAATTCATCTAGTACCAAAAGCCCGATTTTAATTTTGAAAAAAATATTTGAATTTGTTAGCTCCTTATCTATGTTTTGTAGGAAATAGATTTTCAATTTTTAAATAGTTTAATTAATATAGTACCAAATTAATTTTCATTTTTTTTCCAATAATTACTTTTATTATAGTGATACTAAAAAAAAAAAACCAAAAATCGATTTCCTACAAAACATAGACAAGGAGACAACAAATTTAAACATTTTTTTAAAATTAAAATTGGATAACTGGAAGTATATTTTTTTACTTTCGCTTATTGGTCTAAATGCACACAAAAACGACCCGCTTTCAACAGCCTTAAGACATATAATAATACATACCATAAAACAATAAAAATTAAACCTGCTGATGTAAGTAAGAAAAACGAGAATGATCTACTTTCTACTGTTTATAACTATGATATTAGTAATTCTAAAAATAAATTTGAAATAAATGATAGAGTTAGATTATCCTCAATAAATGATGTATATCTAAATAAATTAAAAACTAATTGGTTTAAGGAAATATTTACAGTTGAAAAAATTTTTAAATCAAATGTGAATTATTATAAAATTTATGATATAGAATGTACAGTTTATGAAGAAGAATATTACTGTTATCGTAATTATAAATGTGAATTTATAGAATTTTTAGAATTAAAATTTAAATGATTATAATTTGTATCCGTATGGTATTGTATCATAATCTGGTTGTATTATTCTTTTATCATATTCAAATGAGAATTTTTTTGTAACTTTTTATTAACTAAAGTTTTACTAAGTGGATCTCGTGTTATTTGATTGTATTCTAGTGTTGCATGCCAGTATCAAATTTGAATCCAAATGGTTAATTTGAATTAAAGTTAAACTTAATAACGAAATATGTCTTTATTGCATATAAACAAAATACATGTAACAAATAAAATAAGTGGCTGAGTGACGTGAAAGTGCTCAGTTGTTGATAGCTTTGGTACATCTGCCGTTGCTGGTCTTCGGGCTCCCTTATATATTGTGGTGCGTCTCTTGTTTACGTCGTGTGGTCGCCTTCTGGGCGAAACCAGGTGTCCTTGTTGTTGTTGTTGCAAATTCAGACACGAATTTGAGAATGTGCAATAACGTCTCAAATGCATCATTAGGGCACTGTAATTATTGGTGCGCTTACTATCCCGACACGTGTCATGAAGGTATTAAACATTTTTGTAACGCACCAGTTTGACGTTTCATAAACTTTTCTTTTAATTTTTTTTTTTTTTAATTTTTGTCTACCAGATTCAAATTTTCTGAATTGATCTCGATCACGACCCATAATGGCGAAATTAACTGTTGAAACAGAAACGTAATATATATAATAATACAGGTTTACCCCTCAAACATGCTAGTTTTATTACAAATTTGATTAAAAAAACTAATAAATATACAAAATTGTGTGTTACAATACATTAAATTTTTGTACCTACTCATGTATATAATATAAACACATTACACATATTATTTATTATTTTATATGTATAATTATAAAAACAAATTATTTATCATGAAATTAATACAATACAATAAACAATAAATAGTAGATATAATATAAATTGTGATCATACTCGCAACTTTGGAAATTATTATCAATCGATTGGTAAACATCTGTATAATTTATTGTACTACTGTCTACATATTATATGCTAGAACCACTCTGTTCATAAATCATTGCGTTATGTTCTACAATTCTATTTGGTATATTTCTGTGATCCTCATCGTTTACTATGACATCAGAGCTTGAAATTGATAAAAAAATGCATAAAATACATTATATTCTAATATTAATAGTTAATACCGTTAATGACTTATGTTAATACTTTATAATAAATTGTATGATTGATTGGGTAAGTCGGGTACATAATAAATTGGATTCATACTTACTTTATTTGTTTGCATCGTCGTAGTGCAAGAGAACTTGTTATTTTTTTTTTAGATGACCGTTTCCGTTTTCGTTTTAGTTTATTTTGTTTATTTGCCAATGTTTAAAAATGAAAAATAATTATAAAAAAAAATTCACAAAAATAATTTGATCACGATGAAACGAAAATCTCGAAGAAATGATGTGATTGCATCGAATTACCCAGAAGAAATGATTGTGTATTTGTGTCGGTTGTGTAGTATATAAATCGAAAATAAATTGAATATCTATATCTAATATTTATATCTGTGTACAAATTATTGAAAATACAGCTGTTAGTAGTCAGTCGTCATAATGTCATATTATTATGACTTATATAGTTATATTAGTAGTCATCTAATTATCATGACTTCTATATTGACTAGGTAATTAGTTCAGTCTATTTCTGGAAGCGTCCGATAACCATCGACCGACCGTCACCGCACGATAGTTGTGGTAGGGCACTATAGACAATGCATACCCATATATACATATATTTAGTGCCTTAGTTGTGGTAGTTGGGAAAAATTGCGTCCGACGTCGTGGCTGCAGGCAGGTGGCAGCACATTACGGTGTTGCGTGCCAGTATCAGATTTGAATCCAAATGGTTAATTTGAATGAAAGTTAAACTTAATAACGAAATATGTCTTTATTGCATATAAACAAAATACATGTAACAAATAAAATAAGTGGCTGAGTGACGTGAAAGTGCTCAGTTGTTGATAGCTTTGGTACATCTGCCGTTGCTGGTCTTCGGGCTCCCTTATATATTGTGGTGCGTCTCTTGTTTACGTCGTGTGGTCGCCTTCTGGGCGAAACCAGGTGTGCTTGTAGTTGTTGTTGCAAATTCGGACACGAATTTGAGATGTGCAATAACATCTCAAATGCATCATTAGTGTACTGTAATTATTGGTGCGCTTACTATCCCGTCATGGTCATAGTAGCATTCGCATTACCCTCGACACGAGGCATGGTCATACTAACTTAGCCTTGATATCTCATAGATATATTATAGATATCTCATAGCCCATAACACCTCCCCACAAAAAAAAAGGTTTATGTCTGCAAGACAGAAATCTTTACAATTTTTCTTAAATGCACTCAGTTACACTTACAATTTTAGTTTTACATTGGTAACTTAATAATAATATTAGTTATATCAAATTTTAAATCAATTAAGAATACAAAATAAAGTATGTTAGTATAGTATATGTTATTAATATATATTTTTTTTAATATTTAAATCTCCTTCACCTTGATTAATACAATTAAAATAATAAAATAAATTCGTGAACAATTAATTAATATTACACACGAACGTTACGTTCTACCCACATACCAAATTAAATAACTGAATAACTGAGTCTACACATAGGATAAAATTAATATTAATATTTTAAAATGCTTTATTAAGTTTTCATATCGTTGTTTTTTTATGATAATATGACTAAATATATTATATTTGGTATATTATTCTACATCCATTCTCATAGATCATGAAATTGTTTTAGTATAGTTACTTTCTCTTCTTCCGTATACTCTACGTTTTTGCAGTTTAAATTTGTGCAAACTATAATTTTGATTTTAGTCTTACGAAATATGTATCGTAACATTGATCTTATTTTTTTTTTTACATTCTAACTCGTCATTCATACCTAGTTTATTCATTAATGTAGTAAACCGACGTTTTTAGTATAAAAACGTAGTTCCGAAGTCCAGTGGCCTATGAGTATATCACGCCACCGAGTCGGACCACTAATGCCGTTTCCTGATTAGATTAGACACATCACGCCACTTCATAGACGTAGGTCATCCGATTCTCCATCACGGCATGTTCCATATAAATATGAGTCCTCATCATAGATTTAATTAGAGTTAGTTAAGAGTCAGTTAGACTAAGTCAGTGTTGTCACTTGCTCTCCGGTAGCTAAGTACTTGTTGGGTATACATTCAAGTGCTGTTTGCGCGCGTTGTTTGTGCGTCGCGTCTCGTGTCGCGAAGTTTGCTGCCCTGGGGCGCACCGCAAGACCAACCTTTGCCCTCCGGAGTGGGGACGGTCTCGCAGCAGCCGAGCGTCCAGCCGACGTACCCGTCGTCGCTGCCGTCGTCGTCGTCTACCGCCTACGGAACGCGTTTTACGATCCGGCACGTTCGCCGTCAACCCACCATCTTGGTCTCCCGTGCGCCCGAATCGTTTTTTTTGTGGTAATCAGTGTTCGTGTTGTGTCGTCAGCACACTCACGAATCGCGCTTTTGCTACCGTTTCCGCAAAAAAAAGAAACCGCGAACTCTTTTGTTGTGACGCCCGTCCGTTGGTACGTAGTGCTTTCCGCCGCGATATGCACGTGCCTCACGCTGTTTGAAATATTCTATTCATACGCGACGGCCCGCAATATTCTCTCCCGACGTTTTCGCGTTTCAAGTCTACGTTATCCAGTACCGAGTTCCGACCAATTATCCCGCGAGTCAGTCATCCCGAAATCCACGAGGTTAATGAACCGTCAGTCAAATTTCACGCAACCTGAAGTTTGGAGTATTGCCGCATTAGGACTAACCTTCCATTTGTTGTTTGTCGCTCCGGGGCAACCACACCGTCGCCGTGTTATCATCGCTATTCGACGCTGATATCAGGTCGTACACACGTCTTTGTTTATTATGTATTTTATTATTCGTGTCATGCGAAACTTATATTTTATTTGTCTTTACTTTGTTATGTAAACTGATTTATTGATCTGCCGATCGAATTGTGGTCGTGCATTAATTATTATATATCACTAACCTTAGTCGATAAGTCTTTTCCATTGCAGAACATAAAATAAAGTTGTTCTGTACATTTTTATATCTTATAAAACATTGTTGTTGATAATTACCAGACTTCAAATATTTAATTTTCGTTGCTTACAGTCCACTCATTCCCTTCTCTCTTCGACAAAGTCGTCGATAGGTTCAACGAAGTTTTCACACGCCCGGCGCGTGTCGCGTGGGCCGCCGTCAGTGCGCACACACACACACGCACACGCGTCACCCGGCTTCGTGTGCAGCCGCTTGTCGCACAGTACTTGTGCTTACGCTAACGAAAGCCTTTTCATTTATTGTTTTAACAAGTTAATAAACGTATCAATTATCTTATTAATTTATTGTTAACTTCTATACCTCAACTCTCCAACCTACGACGGAACGTGCATTCGTCGTAAAAGAAGCTTGCAGTAACTATCACTAGTTACTACATCAAATTTGGTGTCAGGTGTGGGGTCATACTTCATCAAACAAAAATTTTTGAGTCAAATCAAAAAATAAGTAATTTGAGACCCACCGACGAAACCACGTTCACGACAGGAAGGAGAACAGAGAGAATTCAAGCAAACGGTCTAGTCCAGGGAGGACAGAAATCAAATTCCAGAAGGACGGAAGTCAACTTTTCAAACAATTCACGGATAAAGATGCAAGCTCTGTAAGTCATTTGAATAATATATTGTTATAGTATATTGTATGTCTAACAGAGATCCCACAAATTGGCAAGTAGTATCATATAATCCGGAAACATTTAAAATAAAAATGGTTAACCCAGAAAAATTAAGTTTACAAGGGGCAACCGCATTGGTTCCTGCTTTTTCGGGAGGAACAGAGTCCGATTTAGTTTCTTTCGTGGCTAAATGCGAGTTCATTTTTAATAATATTCCCGATGCTATTAAACCTAATATATTAGAAGCGATACTGGCACAATTAACGGGTAAAGAATTATCGGCCGTGAGGTATAAAAAAATTACTACATGGGATGAATTAAAAAAATTATTTAAAACCGTTTTTGGATCGACACATTCAGTGTCTTACTTACAAGTACAATTAAGTCAAATGCGTCAGAACGCAAAGGAATCAGTTAAAGATTTTTCTATTAGAATTGAAAAAACAGCCCATGAATTAATGAACGCGTTAACGGTAGGTAGGGACGCAATAGAATCAGAAATAATAGCGCAAACAGTGCGAGCTCACGCACTAAGCGTATTCATAGCGGGTATCTCACAAACTATCGGTTTATTATTAAAAGCGCGTAACATACAAGGTTTCGAAGAAGCCGTTTTAGTTACAATGGAAGAGGAAACAACAACAGAATTTTATAATAGCATAAACGGGTATAACAAAACACCGAATTATAAAAATAATAAAGTTGATAAAAAAAACACTAGAGATAAAAGCGCGATTAAATGCCATCGTTGTGAGAAATTTGGTCATTATGCTAATGAATGTAGAACAAGCGAGCATAAGCTAGCTTCTTTCAAAAATCCGAATAATGGACAAAGTCCAAAGACCGAATTTAAACGCGAATATTCTAGTAAATTCTGTAAATATTGTAGAAAAGCGAATCACGATATAAGTGAGTGCCGTAAATTAAAACGTAACGAACAAGATAAAACCGTAGAAAGAAATGGTCAGGAAATTCACGATAGGTCTATCAGCGAAATACAATCGGGAAGTAACGTTCGTATTATAACACCAATAACACAGGAACATATTACGTGTTTTTCGGATAAATTTGTTAAAAACGAAATTAAATTTTTAATTGATAGTGGTTCGGAAATGAACATTATAAAAATTTCAAATTTAAAAGGACACATAATCGTGAATGAAAAAGATAAAAAAAAGATTAAGGGCATTAATGCAAGTCCAGTAGAAACAGTAGGATCTGTGGTAATTCAAATTTACATTAACAAACAACTTTTTACAGTTAAATTCGATATTGTATACGATGATTTTCCAATACCTGAAGCAGGTATAATAGGCATAACATTTTTGAAATTAAACAAAGTCGTCTTAGATTGGGATAAGGAAATATTAATAATACCAGAAAAAAAAGAAATCGATAATAACGCGTTAATTATTCCACCGCGAAGTAACTGCGTTTTACAAATTAGAGCGGACGAACAAATTAAACACGAATTTATACGATAAAAAAATACGAGATTAACGAGGACGTAATTATAGCTAATAGTATCAGTCCGGTAAAAGGCGATAAAATTATAAGTAATATAGTAAATATATCGGAGCAACCATTTATTATCGATCAATTAACCACGAGTAATCTAAAGTGAGAACCTTTTAATGATTGTGTTTTTATTGCTAACGAAGAAAAATACGCGGATAATAAAATTAGAAAAATTAAGGAAACTATTAAAACGGAACACCTTAACAACGAAGAACGTGATAGTATAATAGACCTTTGTAGCCGTTTTTCTGATTTATTTATTTATTTATTTATTTATTTATATTTCTTATCAAATTTGTTTAAAGACGTTTGTAAATTATTGAAAATCGAAAAAACTAAAACAACTCCGTGGCATCCCCAATCAAATGGTTATTTGGAACGATCACATTTAACTTTGAAAACGTACTTACGCAGTTTTGTAGACAAAGATAATAATAATTGGGACGCGTTAATTAGTTATGCTATGTTTTGCTATAATACCACGGTGCATACTTCAACGAATTATACTCCGTACGAGTTAGTTTTCGGGAAAAAACCAATAATTCCGACACGTTTTTTTCAAACGACTGAACCACAATATAATTATGATAATTACGCGTTAGATTTAAAAAGAATAATGCAGGAAACACATAAGATAGCAATGGAAAATCTAATTAAAAAGAAAAATTCCAATAAGCAATATTATGACCAAAACGCAAACATATTAGAATTACACGTAGGAGATAAAGTGTTACTAAAAGAACAGAACAAGAAAAACGCATTATGTTTTAATTAGTCAGGGCCATACGAGGTGATAATGATTCACGACAATGAAAATATAACAATAAAGAAATGGAGGAAGGACTACAGGATCCACATTAATAATACAAAAAAATATTTTGAGACCGATTTATGAAAACTTCAGGTGTCATAACATATTTATATATATATAGCTGTAGGATCCTCTAAGTTTTTTTTATTTGTTATAAGTAATCATAGTCATATCATTATCATTAGTACTAATTAGTAAATGGGTTTTTGTTTTAGAAATATAATTATTCTAAGTCACATGTCTGTTGTTTTGTTATAGTACAAATAAAAACAGATTAATATCGTAAGTTATTTATAAAAGAGAAAAAAAAAACGATTATAATTATATAAAAAAAAAAAAATATTTTATTTTATTTTATTTTATCTATAATGTACACCATTTCAGAATAACGGTTGTATTATTGGTTGCTTGTTGTTCCATTTACGGCATCGAAAGATATACTGACGAGAGAATCTTATCACATTCCGGTTTGTTTTTCGAAAACCAAGGTCCAATAAAATTTATGACGACAAAATGGGACCTTGTGGCTTTCTATGATATCTCAGCATTTCGCCAACGTATCAAATTAATTAACAATTTCATGGAGACAACCAATAGTGTGTGTGCTCTTTTTCAGGAACAAAAAATTGATCTAACCAATTGCGAAACCAATTTCGAATTAAGTAAATTATTGGTTTATACAACAGAGGAAAAGAAAAGAGTGATTTTCGAATCTATAAATCATTCTCGAATTTCAAAAAGGGGGATCCCATATAAAGCAATAGCGAGAGCCGCTCAAATTCTATTTGGGTTGTGCGATCGTTTTTGTGTTCAAAGAACAAATAGTGTTGTTAACCAATTAACCGATAGTAATAGCACGGAAGCTAATTTTTTAGAAAAGCAAGTTAAAGTAATTAAACTCGACAGGGATGAGGGCCCAAAAGTATTAATTAATAGCCACAAAGATTTAGTTGAACTGCGAAATATGACGTCAGAAGCTAATATGAGAAGCTTTCTAGCATATCATTTTATTCAAATCAATCTAATATTAGAATTATATAAAGCCGAGACCGATATATTATTCGACGTCATACAAGCAGCCAAAGTAGGATTAATACACCCAAGCTTATTAACCCCTAAAGAGTTACTAAAACAGCTTTTAAATATTAAGGTAGGGATGCCAAGTGGTACAGACTTACCCATAGATTTAAATGAAAGTAATGTACAAGAAATGATACCCCTATCAGACATAACGATATATTATTCAAATGACAAAATTGTTTTTATTTTAAATATACCTTTAGTGTATCAATACGAACTGACACTTTTTCAGCTTATACCTTTACCAGATTGTAATAATAATAATTGTGTTTATATAAAACCTAATTATAAGTATTTAGCTGTAAGTAAATCTAAAGAAATGTATTCAGTCTATGATGAAATTGACCAAAGCCTTTGTATACATGCCGGCGATTTCCTTTTATGTCCTGAAATTTATCCTTTACATCCTAGAAGCGGACGTCCTATATGCGAGGTGCTTTTACTACAAGAACCAAAAGAGGTTCCAGACAGTTGCGAAATCATGCAAGTGCAGTTGCGAGCAAATCTATTTCACAAATTGAAGTTCAAGAACGAATGGATCTATGCTACACCAGGAGAAACCATATTCATTACGTGCGACCAAGACAAGAGAAGTACAAATCATTTCCTAGAAGGAGTAGGTATACTATCTTTAAACGAAACGTGTAAAGCCTATGCGTCACGCGACCTATTGATTCCACATAAAGTCGAAACAGATACTGAACTAATTGATTTTGTACCAAATTCTCAAATTAAAGAACCTGAAGATCGATATGCTAGGTTAACGACTAACATTTTGGAAAATAAGCATATTCGAACCAACCAGATGTCCGATTTAAATATAGTCGCTAAGTCAACAACGGAAATTAAAGAAATGGTGATCAAAGATGCCAAGACGGAACAAATACGAAATAGTAAACGCAGACACGACTATTTGTTATATGTAATTAGTACAATAACAATTATCTGTATTGTTCTAACTATAATAAGATGCACAGAAAAACAACCATGGTGCACAATAAGCAGTACCAGGAGATCCAGACGAAATATCGCAACAGATCCAGAAATAGAATTATGCAATTTTCAAACTGCAGTACAAGTCGAAGAACCATACCCGACAGAACCAAACGAAGACGTTCCAGCAACTAATCGAACACAGGACCAGATCAAGGACGACATTATTCCATTACCATCCGCACCTCAGATCAAGACAAGGTATTCCGTGTACCCTACCCCGATGTGATACGGAGTATCGTCTTATAGGGGAGGAATGTAGTAAACCGACGTTTTTAGTATAAAAACGTAGTTCCGAAGTCCAGTGGCCTATGACTATATCACGCCACCGAGTCGGACCACTAATGCCGTTTCCTGATTGGATTAGACACATCACGCCACTTCATAGACGTAGATCATCCGATTCTCCATCACGGCATGTTCCATATAAATATGAGTCCTCATCATAGATTTAATTAGAGTTAGTTAAGAGTCAGTTAGACTAAGTCAGTGTTGTCACTTGCTCTCCGGTAGCTAAGTACTTGTGCTTACGCTAACGAAAGCCTTTTCATTTATTGTTTTAACAAGTTAATAAACGTATCAATTATCTTATTAATTTATTGTTAACTTATATACGTCAACTCTCCAACCTACGACGGAACGTGCATTCGTCGTAAAAGAAGCGTGCAGTAACTATCACTGATTACTACATTACTATTTATTTAGTTCTTTTTATTCACAAACCTTTCTTAAATTATTCATTAATACTATAATTTTATATTTGATTAATTATTTGCTTTATCATTATAATACTGTTTTACATTATTTTTATGTACGGAAATGCCTCGTCGGCCACGTTGTATAACTATATTTTCATCTCCTATTACTTCAATTACTATGACTAGTATTAACTTTATTTATTTTTAACAATTTGCAAACTTCCGTAAATGTTTTGCTAGGAAATCCGTTCCCTGATCTGTCATTATCGTTCCCGGTATTCCATGTACACACACGAAATGTATAACAAAAGCTTCCGCGACCGTGTTTGCCTGATGATTAGGTATTGGTGCTCCTAGCATGTATTTAGATAAGTCATCTTGCATTGTTAAAATATAATTATTACTAGACAAGGTCGTTAGTAATGGACCTACAATATCTAAAAATATTTTTTCAAATGGTTTTGAACTTGTTGATGTAATAGCCATTGGTTGCTTTACATGCCGATTTGAAATTTTATTTACTTGACACGATGTACAATTTTTTACGTACTTTTTAACATCATCTTTCATACCTCTCCATCTAAATTGCTTCTGTATGCGTTTAATAGTTTTGTTAACACCTAAATGACCTCCTAGTTTAGAATCGTGAAACTGTTTTACGTTCAATATCGCCTTATAATATATTTTCGTATATTGACT
>NW_026083313.1:0-44929 GCF_020184175.1 Aphis gossypii
CGTGCTGAACCATCTTCACCGTGACCGGTTCACTACAACTAGAAGCCAGTATATTTTTTTTCAAGCATCTCCACGCTAACAGAAATGTAAGTACTATTACTTTACTACTATTAACTAGCTTTAAATTAAATATTTACTATTATAATTTCCCACTATAAAAAATGATTCCATTTAATAATGGTATTTTACATAATTTACACCACAAATAGGTTCATTTGTATCAAAAATATAACATGTATTTGCGTTACATAAATAAATAAATTTTAGTTTTTTTTTTTTTTTTAACCACGTTAAAAAAAAAAAACGAAATGAAATATGTAATTTGTACCAGCCCTAAAATTGAGTATAGTACGAAACATTTTGAATAGTTCAAAAAGATTAGTGTGTAGTACAACATTTAAAAGTATGTCATTTATTATAATAATAATAATATGTTTAATTTTATATCTTCACATTTTTTTTTTTCCAAACCACATATACACAGATACATCGTAAACAATATTTTGTGTTGTTACGTCTTATACACTTAATTTTAGTTATTATTATTTTTTGTTATAATTAGCTTAGTTATAGTAAATGTACGGTATGTACACGGAATATATTCTGTGGTATATATATATATATAAACAAAAAATAGTTACTAGCTTTTTCTTTCAGAGTTTAGTTGATATAAATAATTATAAATTATGTTTTATTTTTTTAAAAAAAAAAAAATAGTATAGTATACTTAACAAGAATTTACTTATTTAATATATATATATATATATATATATAGAGTTTGTTTTACTTATTTATAATTAAAGTATGATTGATTTTATATATTTTATGAATTATTGCTAAACAAAAATTTACTTATTTAATATATATATATATATAGAGTTTGTTTTACATTTATTTATAATTAAAGTATGATTGATTTTATATATTTTATGAATTATTGCTAAACAAAAATTTACTTATATATATACATTTTATTATAATTATAATTTTAATAATGTGAACAATGTTACAAATTATAATTTTAGTAAGTACAGATTAGATAATGCCCCTTTTTTAAATTTTATTTGGTGTGAATTATAAACTTAAAAAGTGGTACAAATTATTTTTTTTAGATGTGGTGTAAATGAGATATAGTTTTTACATTACCTTTTTTATATTTAAAATAAAAAAATAAACGAATAAATATTTACCTATAATTTCAGAATTATAAAATGGAATCTCCTCAAATCGTTTACCTCCGATCTTTGATTGAAGAATTACATTTGAAAGTTTTAGAAAACCAAAAAAGTGTTGATCAAGATGAAGAAAGAAAAAAAAATGATATAAGAGCTTTAAATAAAAAAATTAATAATTTATATAAAAAAAAAATAATAGATCTAGTTGAAATAGATAGGTTAAGAAATGAAAAAAGAAACGTTTTAGATGAGTTTAATTTTTCTTATTATATTGGTGAAAAATGTAATAGACGTATACGTTATCGTTCCACAATTTTAAATAATCAACTAGAAGATTTAATAAATAAATAAATTTGTTTAAATAAATCTATTTTTTTTAACCTGATTTATATTATTTCTTTAATCTATTTTCCATTTTTTCTTTTTTTATACACCTACTTATATAGAAGTATTACTTTGTTCATAATAGCTTTTCCAAAACATAAAAAAAAAAAAATGTTTTTTTTTTAGAAAATGGATTTACTTAACCATATCTTAATTGAAATTCATCGATTGGATGAAGAAATCGATGTTAATGATGAGAAGGAAGTACAAAGTAAACATGAACAAAGAAAAACTATAATTTTAATCAAAAGAAAAATTAAAATATTAAGATATGAAAAATACTTAGCTAAAACACTTTAACAAGATATAAAAAAAATAAAAATCTTAAAAGAGAATATAATAAATTTGAGAAATGAAATATTACTTGTTAATAAATATTATGATTTGTATGGTTATGTTAGATTTCGAAAACAGACGTTAGCTTATCATCTGCATAGCAATTATTGTACATTATTGGATGATCTAAATTTATTAACAGAATCTTTTTGTTTGAATCTAAAATGATTTTTTTTTTTAAAAAAAAACTAAGTACTCATTGTTTATTTAGAATTGTATTATTATTATTTTTTTAAAAAATGTAAAACAAAAAAAAAAAATACATTTATATATATATATATAAATTTAATGTGTTTTTTTTATTATTTCAGTCTCATTATGAACAGAAATATAATAACAAAAAAACAGCGTATGAACACGATTGGAAGTGGACTTATTGAAATAGAAAGATTTAGAAAAGGTTCAAAAACTTTCATAATTAAGAACTGTGAAAATTATATAGATTACAAATTATTTTTTAACTATATTTTACATGAGTTAATTTTAAAGTTAAGACAATCGTGTATTAAAACGTCGATCAAATTTAATTTACACGTTGACGCTACTTACACACGTCCTATAACACATGATAAACAAGATGTGGCTTTTAAAACTTCGAATGTTTTAGCATGTAATTCATCCGATTTCGCTAGTTTGTTAAACATAAAGTTTGATAAAATATTAGCTGAAGAATCTGAATTTATTGCTAAAGGTTCAGGATGGACACTTGTTTCAATAGATGGGTTACAGTTGAGAATCAATTTAGTAAATCCATTAAAAGGAGGTGCATATTTAGATTTACCTAAATTTATACGAGAAAAAAAGGCTATTATAAACGTTAAAAATAAAGATAAATACTGTTTTAAATATTCTATACTAACCAAATATGATAAGCGTTCTAATAAATCACGATTTAACCAAAAATATTTTGATTTTCTTGAAAAAAAGAGTGGGTTAGATTTTAAATGTATTGATTTCCCAACACCAATAAATCAAATTAAAAAATTTGAACGTTTAAATAATGTTTCAGTTAATGTTTATAGTTTAAATAATAAAGGTACTATTTTCCCTCTATTTATAAATAATAAAGAAGAAAAAAATCATTTTGATTTATTTTTTGTCAATAATCATAAAACATCACATTATTGTTATATTAAAGATTTTTCAAGATTTATTAGAAGTCAGAAAACTAAAAATTGTTCTAAATTAATTATTTGTAAGAGGTGTTTTACAACTTTTGGAAATAAACCATGTAAAAGTAAACTTTGGGTGAAACAGGATTAACTGAACATAAAAAAATGTGTAGTAAGAATAAATTAGGAAGACCGATAATGTTTGAAGAAGGAAAAGAAAATAAATTCATATTTTTTAAAAGTTATAAAAAAACTTCTAGAATACCATTTGTTATTTATGCTGACTTTGAATGTATTTTAAAACCTAAACAGACAAATGAATTCACTAAAACTAGTAAAACTTATATCACACATTTACATGAAATTATGAGTTATGCATTTTATGTAAAAGTTTACTATAATATTATCACAGAAAAGTTAATGCAACAGTTTAAAATTCCAACAAACATAATAATTTATAGAGGTATTGATGCGGCAAAAATTTTTATGGAAAATATGATTGATATTTCAAAAAAAATAAATGATATTTATCAAATTAATGTACCAATGATTACGTTGACTGAAAAGGAGGAAAAAGAATTTCAAATAGCAAAGGTTTGTAAAATATGTTTATTATCTTTTGAAGAAAATGAATTATTTAAAGTTAGAGATCACTGTCATATTATTGGTAAATATAGACAATGTATTTGTTTTAAATGTAATTTTGAAATAACCAACCCATCATTTGTTCCAATTTTTTTTCATAACTTATCTTACGATAGTCACTTTATAATTCGAGAACTTGGTTTTGATGATGAGAATATACATGTTATTCCAAATTCTGTAGAAAAATATATATCTTTTAGTAAAGAGGTTGCTCCGAGATTTAGTATAAAATTCGTTGATACATTCCGTTTTATGGCCTCCTCATTAAGCGAGCTTGCAAAAAATTTAGTTGAAGATAAATCAAGGTTTAAAGAAACTTTAAAATTATTTTCTAATAAAACATTTGATTTAGTCACACGAAAAGGGGTTTTCCCTTATGAGTATATTGATAGTTGGAGTAAATTAAACGAAACTCGATTACCTTCAAAATCTGCATTTTATAACTCTTTAAAAAATGAAGAAATTAATAATAATGATTATTCTCATGCTAAAAAAAATTTGGAAAGTATTTAATATTAAAACTTTGGGTGAGTATAGTGATCTTTATTTGAAAACTGATGTCACCATACTAACGGATGTGTTCGAAAATTTTAAAGATTTATGTTTATCTACTCTTAGTCTAGATCCTGCTCATTATATGACTGCTCCAGGATTTGCTTTCGATTGTATGCTTAAATATACTAAGGTTAAATTAGAAAAATTGACTGATTATAACATGCTTTTATATTTTGAATCCTCAATCAGAGGGGGTATCTGTCAATCAGTTAAAAGATATGCTAAAGCAAACATACCAAACATTAAAGGTTTGAACTATAATCCTAATAAATCAATTTCATGGATTACATATCTTGATTGTGTAAATTTATATGGAAAATCGATGTTAACTGAGCTACCTTTCAAAGATTTCGAATGGGTTGATGACTTGAACATAGATGTTACTAAAATTCCTGATGATTCAAAAGTCGGATATATATTAGAAGTTGATATTGATTATCCTGAATATTTACATGAAAAACATAATGATTTCCCGTTTTTACCTTTAAACGAATGTCCTCCAAGTTCAAAAGTTAAAAAATTATTAACTACTTTATCATCAAAAAAAAAAAAATATATATATATTACACTATAAAAATTTAAAACAAACAATTGCTAATGGTCTTAAATTAGTAAAAATTCATCGAGCAATCAAATTTTCACAGAGTAAATGGATGGCCTCATATATCGAACTATGTACGAGAATGAGGAGAGAAGCTAAAAATAGATTTGAAAAAGATTTTTGGAAATTATTAATTAATAGCGTTTTTGGTAAATGTATGGAGAATGTTCGAACTAGAGTTTCTTTAAAACTGGTTACATCAGATAAACAAGCAAATAAATTGATGATGAAAAATACTTTTAAAGATAGAACTATATACTCTGAAAATCTTATGGCTATTCACCAACATAAGGAAACTATCAATTTGATAAAGCAATTTATGTAGGGTCTGCAATTTTAGATGTCTCGAAAACATTTATGTATGATTTTCATTATAATGTAATGAAAAATAAATATAATAATAAAATACGATTATTGTACTCGGATACAGATTCTTTGGTATATAATATTCGAACATTTAATTTTTTTGATGATATTAGATATGATTTATTTCCGTATTTTGATACATCAAACTATCCAAAAGATCATTATTGTTTTAGCGAAAATCATAAAAATCAACCTGGTTATTTTAAAGATGAAATGGGAGGAAAAATTTTAAAAGAATTTGTTTCATTAAGACCGAAATTATATGCTTACAAGACTGAAAACAACGATGAGGTTAAAAAAGCTAAAGGTGTAAAAAAATATGTAATTAATCAACATATGTATTTTAAAAATTATATAGAAGTATTAAATGCGTACATAAACCATATCTCTCTTGATAATAAACAAACTTGTAGAAACATGAATTTTATTCAATCGAATAAACATGTTGTTCATTCTAAAACAATGAATAAGCTTGTACTAAGTGGTAACGATGATAAACGTTTTATAACAAACGATGGGATTAATTCACTAGCATACGAACATTATAAATTAAAAAAATAATTATTCTAATATTCACTATGTTTAAGAAAATCGATATTAAGTATTTCTAAAAAATTTAATTATTATCATCAGTAGGTGTTTTTTTTCACGCTATCTAGTGATAATAATTATTTCTAAATTAAATTATTATCATCAGTAGGTGTCGTTCAAAGTGAAAGGAAAACATTATATGAATAACTAAAATAATTTAATTTAATACTGTTTTTTTTTATTTTTTATAAAAAGGTAAAATATATATAAAAAAAAATTATTTAATAATATCTTTCGATAATATCCATGATTATGACTGGAATCAAAACCCATCCATTTAACAAGCATTTTATCTTTAACTTTTTTTATAATACGTTCAATTAGAAATGTGTTCGGAAAATCAGTCAATTTAATTTCTTGCTCATAAAAACCACCTAGAATTATATTGTTTGATCCATCCTTTAGCTGATAAGTTATTGGTTCTGTATGTGAAACTTTTGAAACTGTGAAAATTTCTGTTGTCCAATTTGGTGTATATCCTTTACTAAATATATGCTTATATTTTGATATTCTTACTTTATCATTAATTTTAAATTTTGGTTTATATAATGTTTTATTTGTTTGTATATTTGATTTGATTTTACTTGTATTTATTCTAGCTTCATATGGTGTACATTTAATTGATCTATGTTTTGTATGATTATAATTATAAATAATTTTTGATATTTTGTTATACCAATTCCATATACCTGTTGCAGTAAAATGTTTGTATATATTATTTTTAGAGTTTGTATAACACGTTCTCCAATTGAACACTTGATAACGCTATACGTACTATAATGTCTAATTTTATTTTTTTTCATTAACTGTTGAAATTGATTATTATAAAATTCTGTACCATTATCTGTTTGTTATAATTTTGGATTAGCTTGTTTTAATATATTAAACATACCTTTTGTACATTCTTTTCCTGTTTTATTTTTCAATGATTCTACCCATACATATTTCGTGTATGTATCTATAACAACTAAAATATACTTAAAACCAAGATTTTGTTTAGAATGAGATTGCATATCCATTAAATCAGCTTGCCAAAGGTCATCTTTAAATCGTGTTATTATACTACGTCTTGGAAATACTTTTCTTGCAGGTCGATGTAGCTCATTAGCTAAACCCTCTAATGTAGACATTAAACTATAATATTCCTCTCACGTAATTCTTCTATAATAGATATGATTTCATTATTTACACCAGTATTACCAGCATTTTGGGACGATGTTAAAAGATTTAATCTAACAACTAATTCATTTGGATCATCATAATACACTAATTGTGTATGAGGTATTACATCTTTATATAAACCAGATCCTTTCTTAACTGACGGTGATAAACTAAAGTTAAATAGCTGATCAGTTGGAGGTTCTTCAAATTTAGAATTAATCACTGAAGAAGAAAAATCAAATGGTTCATTTGATATGGCTGTATCATTAATAATGTTTCTTCGTTTTGCGCCTGAGCTAGATAAAAAGTTATCAAATTCTTTTAATTTTAATTGAGAAGGAGTTTTAACTTTTGTGTTATTTATTTTCAATACTTCCTCATTTAATTGTTTTTCATCAATTTTCATTCGATCATATAGAGGTTTTAAAACGTTCATCCATTTGAAATATCTTGAGGTTTTAGGTTTCCCGTCTGCCTTTAAATAAACTTTACTTGTTTTTAGAATATTATAATATGATTCCATATCTTCTATCGTCATATTTTTTGGTACTTTCTCACATAATAAAGACCAAAGTCCTTTAGTCCAAGGGTAGTAATTATCAAGCAAGCGTAAGTTACCATGATCAAAAGTGACAGGAATATCTGATATTTTAAGTTGATCATTAACCGAATCATAATGCATGCCATACGATTTATCATATCGCTGTAATTTAGGATTAGAAATTAAAAAATTATCGAACGATGAATTTGATTCGTTTTCGCTATCTCCATCACTAGTGATCAAGGTATTTTTTTTTTAGTAGTGTCAGAATAAATGAAGTGTTTTTTTCTGGAATTGAAGTCAATGGTTTGAGTAAAGGTATAAATGTTTCGCGAAAATAGTTATCAGAATCTATAACACCACGCTTCATGTTCATTATTTTACGTTTGATATTTTTTTTTGATAATATTAAATTTTTTAACAAAACTTTATCTTTATTCATTGAAAATAATGAACTTAATATATCTGTTTCCTTCAACTAAAGATAATACTATGTAGATTTTGTCTATATTACAACTATATTTATATACTTATTTTTTTTTAATAAAAGTATGAAAACCACATCTATATCTACCTTCATTCATTTCACGTGTTTTATCAATAACCATAAATCCGTAATCACTATGATTCCAGCAGAAATGAGAAATTTTCCGAAATTCTGAGAAATCCATATCTGCTGATGAATGATCATTGAATATATGTTTTAAATTTGTATCATCCTGTTTTAGAATTATTAATAAATTTGAATTATCTCTTACCAGTTGCTTCGGAATTTTAGAATATGTTTGTGCTAAATAGAATACAGAGCTAGCACCTGAATGTCTACACATTCCGAAATATTCTCTTATTATCGACTGCGGACCACATAAAACATCATCGAAAATTATTACAGAATTCTTTTTAGTTAAATTCGGTTTTATAACTTTATCAGCGTCTGAAAATATAAAAATGTTAGCACCTTTTATATCATCTATTATTTTTTTTAATAAAACATATTTTTCTTGATTAGAAGTTTTTGAGTATAAATAAATATTTTCAAATCTTATTCCGTTTTCATGAGTGATTAGATTATACATTATATTTGTTTTACCTGAACCACTAGGACCGTCTATAATAGCACGTATAGTATCAGGTAATAACGGTCCATGTCTTGACGTTTTTTTATTATTTGAGTATCAACGTTCGAAATATCTAATTTATTTTTCTGTTCAATCAAATCCATTTTTTTTTCTTATAAATACTCTGGATCTTTTAAATTTATAACCAGTGAAAGATAGTGTGCTCAACCTGTAAGTAGAAATCAGATAAGACTGGTGAAGGTTTTATAAACTTCTTTATAAATACTGAAATAAAGTATGATGAAGGTTAAACAGAAAATAGGTATGAGTTATAAAGGTAAACATAAAAGTAATAAAAAAATAAAAAAGAGAACACTAGCTGCAAAAAAAGGAAAGGTTAAGAAAAATCCTAATGGTAAAAGATTGATTTTAACACCAGGTCAGACAGGAGGTGCGATTCCTCTAATTCCTATTTTCGCAGGGTTATCAGCTCTCGGTAGTTTAATGTCTGGGAGTGCTAGTGTTTATAATGCAATTCAAAATTCGAAAAAAAGAAAGGTAGCGGATTGAATTTAATCAATAATGGATCAAGGAAAAAAAACTGATAAAAACGTTACCTGACAGACCACTCACATCTAGAGACATTATAAAATACATTGCAAAGTTTAATATCAATCATTTCCGAGGAGTCTTTTCACGAGATGACTTACCTAAAAAACCACGAACAATTGAATGTGGTATATTAAACTTAGACGTATCTTCAGGTGATGGAAGTCATTGGGTAGCGTTTTACAAAATTAAAGATAAGGTTGTATATTTTGATAGCTTCGGTGATTTACCTCCACCAATTGAATTACAAAACTATTTCAAAGGAAACACGATTATATATACAGCGGAGAAAAAAAAGTTTGAGGGGGAAAATCCCCCTTAAAATTTTACAATCTCCGCAGTCAAAAGTGCGCAGAACATACATTATGGTTTTTGAAAATCAGTGTTTTTTTACTGGTACAGCGGAGAAAAAAAAGTTTGAGGGGGAAAATCCACCTAAAAATTTTAAAATCACCGCAGTCTGGTAGAGCGGAGAAAAAAAAGTTTGAGGGGAAAAATCCCCCTTAAAAATTTGCAATCTCCGCAGTCAAAAGTGCGCAGAACATACAAATGTATACTACTATCGGATGGCATCAGATCCAGGGCAGTTTTAAACAATATAATCAATTGATTGTGTTGATGAAATAAAGTTTGTAATTGTTCTACAATAGACCTCTTTACTAAATTGTTATGTGCACAACGCAGATCAATTTCTTGTGGTGAATTGCCCATAAAATAAATTTGCAGGAATTTGTTGTCGCTATCTGACACTGGTAACAGTGAACCTGCTCTGTGATATATTTGCCCTTGTATCTGTAAATAAAAAAAAAATATTATGGTGTGGTATAAATTAATGGATTGTCGGTGATCAACTTAAATAATATTTGATCTTAAAAAGTATATATTTAGTTTTAACTAATATCTATCAAATATAAAATATAATAAAAGTGTCACTGAAACTGAAACACCATATAATATGATGACTAAGTGATATATTTCGTAATGATTAAGAAATTGAAGATTAGTGACACATCTTAACTTTGGTGACAGAAAATTTTGTTCGCTAAAATAATTATGAGTAACTGCTATAATACATACCTTGAAAGTTGGCATAAAATTTTCCCGAACTACATTTGTTGCCCCAAATGAAGTCATTTGAAAGCAATTGTTATATTGTTGGATATTTGTCAAAAAGTGTATAGAATCTGTTCCTATTCCTGAAACCAATGAGTACAATGGTTCTGGTGGTGGATCCAATGGTATCAATTTCACTTTACCATTTGCGCAACACAATCCATTGGCTTCGTTTTTGTATTTTAATGCCTTACAGTGTGAGCAACCGAGTTCATAGAACCAATAACAACACATTGGTAGTTACTGTAGTCAATTGACACATCGTAACTGAAAGCAGCTCGATTCAAACTTGCGCGATTATTAGTTGAATGTCGCGCTCGCGCTTCACGCGTTGTGAATTAGATCGGTAATTAGCTTGGTTTGTAGCATTTCTGGTTCTTCTACCTAATTGCTTCGTCTTATAGGAGGCATATCAAATATAAATTATTTTTTCACTAATCACGCACGGAAAAAAATATTTGGTTGTAGTAACCATGAAAATAGTTACTGTAACCGTAAATTATTGTAGCTATACAGACAACTTTTAAGCATAGTCGGGAGTACCAAATAAAGAATGTTGAAATAACTGTGTTGCGACAACATAAATATTATAGTTAAATTGTCAACTATACATTATGGTTGTCCTAACATAATAATTAGGTTAGTTATTTTATTTTATAGGGCCTTATATAGTGAATCCAACCATCCTAAATAGTAACAACAGCAATGAATTATAGTTGCCCTAACATAATAATTAGATTAGTTCTTTTATTTTATAGGGCCTAATATATTGAATCCAACCATTCTAAATAGTAACAGCAGCAATGAATTATAGTTGCCCTAACATAATAACTAGATTAGTTCTATTATTTTATAGGACCTCATATAGTGAATCTGACCATTCTAAATAGTAACAGCAGCAATGCATTATGGTTGTTTTAACATAATAATTAAGTTGATAGTTTTTTATTTATTATACTTATTGAGTATACATGGCTGCAGTAAAGTTTTTTATGCAAAACATAATATCCCGAAGACCATAGGTAGCATAGGCGTAACTTGGGCATTTTTCACGTGGGGGCAAAAACAATTTTTGCAAATCTCTACACATTTTCATAATCTTATTTAAATTTTAACATTTTTTTTATAAATACTTTAAGTTTTATACCAAACAATAATAAAATAACTACTTTTTTCAAAACCATAATTAATATTTATAATTACATAAAAATTATAAAGAAACTTTTTTAAAAACAACTTTTTTTAAACATAAATATAATAAACATAATATTGTTAACATAATAATAATATTAATAAACATAAACATAAATTTGAAGCCAAAATTATTTTAGTTGCAATCGTCTTCCTCGAATTGTTGATTGTGCGTTGAATTGGTCAATAATTATATCAAATTTTGGTTCAAATTTTTTTTCTATATGTAATAAAGCCAAATCCTTTAGCCTTTCTTGTCCAATACTATTTCGAGTATAAGTTTTAAGACGGCGTAATGATGAAAATGAACGCTCTGATGAAGCCGAACTCATAGGAATTGATAAAAAAAGTTTGAATAATTTATATAAATTTTCAAATGAATTTGAAAGATCTTGAAGTATAAAGTAATTAAGACGATCTTCAAAGCTATCAAATATTTGTTTCACAAAACACATTTTACCAAACAACTTTAGCTCTGCCTGTAACTCGTCAATTTCTATATTATAAGTGTTAGAAACTTCTAAAATATCTTCATATTTGCAATTTTGTAAAGTCAAAACATTTATCACAGCATTTAATATATTTGAATTATTTTCAGAAAATTTAGTTTCTATGTCAGTAATTATAATATCAAGGACAGTGAAGTAAATATTTATTTTGACAAATTCTGATAAATTGTCTGTATTGAAAGGTTCACCTCCACCTAATCTAGCAGGAATTTTTCTTTTTCTTGGAACTGAAGGCAATGGACAGTTTTCTTTAGTTGTAACTTTGTTTGTTTCAGACCAAACATTTTTAAAACTATTTTCACTCCGCAGTGATTTTAGCTGTGAGTTACAGTAGCATTTGTTAAGCTTTTAACAGTAGAATAATTTATATTTTTTTTTGAAAATAAAGGGATAAACTATTAGTCAGCTCTAAAACTAGTTTCATCAGATTTAAACAAAATATGAACTCAAAATCTTTAATATTTTTTAGAATGGAATTTGCTTCAGGTCCATGTACAGGATCTGTGTCAGAAATATGTTCTAATGTTGAAATAATACATTCGAAGTTCTTTAATACTGATTTAATGGCTTCTACTCGACAATTCCACCTTGTATCACTAAGTGATTTCAAAGTAATATTTGGTAATTTTGACTCATTCTGAATATTTTCAAAAATAGAATATCTTTTAGAAGAAGCCCCAATGAACGCATAAATACTTTTTAAAATACCAAACATATTTCTAACTGATGCTACTTGTTCACAAACATCAACAACACATAAATTGAGAATATGAGCATAGCAATGGATATATAGTGCTAACGGATTATCATCTTTTATTCTTTTAGCAACACCTGAATACGAGCCTCGCATTGAGGCAGCACCATCATAACATTGGGCCCTAATATTTTCCAATTTTAAACCTAAATTCAATAAAGTGTGTTTTAATAGATTTGAAAGGGATTCTCCGTCCATTTTATCGGTTCTATAAAATCCGATGAAACTTTCAAAAACATTTAATTTCTCATCACAATATCTAAGCACAATAGATACTTGCTCATGTTTTCGTAAATCCTGAGTTTCATCCATGATTACACTGTATATTCCAGCATTCTTAACCAAGTCAATAATTTGAGACAAAATATTATTACTTAATAAATTTAAAAATATATTTTGATACTCAGGGCTTACATACCGAAAGGTTTTTTCTTTGTTTGAAAAATATTTTTCAATGATACTATTATCTTGAGATCTCATTTTTAAGAGTTCTAGTAATTGCCTTGGTTATCACTTTGATAATTTTCATTATGTCCACGTAGTGCGATACATTGTTTAGCACAAAAAAGTAGAGTTTCAAGAATAGTTACTAAGTACTTTCGATTTTCTGCAATAATTTTACTTTGCTGTGAATCTAATTTTTGAGAAATTGAACCAGAATTATCACACAAAGTTTTTTTAAATTCTACTACTTTAACAGAACTTTCAAGGTGAACATTACTTTTTTGGTGAATATTGAATCTTTCAATAGCTTTTTTCCAGTTGTTATAACCTTTGATGGTAAAAGAATCGTCCATTTTCTCAGACTTATAAAATGCTCGACAGAAAAAACAATATGCTGAATCTATAGCTACACTGTATTCAAGCCAACAATATTCATTAAACCACTCTATTCGGAACTTCCTTCCATTTTTGATAGGAAACGTTACATCCATTGGTTGAAACGGACCTTTATTTAGACTGAGAAACATTCTAGCATTTTCAACACCATGTACAGGGTTCCTATTTTCCCCATCTGTTTTACCTGAATAGAATTATAAATTATTCATCATAATCATTCATTATTAATTATAAAAAAATTGTTCCTCATCCTAGGTTACAAAAAATATAACAATTATACAAATAAATCACCCACAAATAAATAACTATTATATCATGAAATTTAGCAATTATATTGACATAAGATAGCTAATAATAAAATATTATATTTCTTTATGAGAATTAAATACATAGATTGAATTATTTAGAATGAATATAATATTTTATTATAATATATTGATTAAAAAATGTAACCATTATAGTTATAATCATCAAGTAACATCTTTACAAAACACAAGTTTTATTGATTAAATACATATTATTTAATAAAACATTAAACAAAAAAAATATGCTTTTACTTGATAAGTAAAAAAAGAGCATAATAATTTACAACACAATCCATCCAACATCCTTGTTAAAAATACTAAATTAAATGTACAATTGCAAACATAAATACACTATACCCGGTTTACATATTATAATATAATTAATAGTAAGGCAAATTCACTAACAATTAGCATTTTAGCAACACAATTTGTATAAGTTTAACACAAATATTTAATTATAACATAATAACACAAATATTTAAATGTAGCTACACATATCAGATACTATCTGATGGGTAAATATATAATTTACTATATGCATAAATCTCAACATATATACTAAATTTAATAAGATATATTAGTCATTAGACACATATCTATTATCAAAATCTAATATAATGCTATGATATTAATCACTTATAATTAAGTAACACATTAAATTAAGGACACATTACTTAAATTATATTAAAAAAAACTAAATACCTAAATTAGCTGACGGTTTCTCTTTTCCCAGAAAATTTAAGTCATCTAAATATTAAATAAAACTGGTAATAATAATATAAGATAAGGCATTTATAAATAACAATTTATTGAAATTGAAATAGCCAGTAGGATATTTACTTACCTTTTATATTCTCAATAACCTTAACATCACTAACTTTTTGTTTTTTTATAAAGAAATCGTACAGCGTTTTTCTTTTTATACTCATGTTATAAATGTAATTCTTAAAGATTTAAAAAAATCGAATTTTGAAGTCAAAAAAAGTTGTCAAAACATCTAACATAGATCTATATTCTATACAAATAACCGAACCGAACCTACGACATCTATACAACCGTTATCAGTTATCACTTTAAAATTCTTACATGTGCAATAATCTTAGATCATATACAATGGATAGAGCCATGGCATATAGATTACACATAATGTCGATGATGCCAACATTAGCGACGAGGCGCGAGTTATGTGACTTTTATTGCGCATGCGTAAGCGACTAGTCGCAAATTTATCTCGGTCTATTTATTATTTATTATTTTATTCCACTGAACTAAATAGTAAATACTAAATACTTATATTTTGTATTTAGTTCTGTGATTTATTCCTATAATAATTATATTAGTATTATAATAAATAATAATTAATATTATAATATAAATTGGGAAAATATGCGACAAGTTGCTTACGCGTGCGCAGTAGAGGTCACATAACTCGCGACTCGTCCCTAATGTTGGCATCAAAATATTAAGCTATGGCTCTATCCATTGTATATGATCTAAGGCAATAATAATGTGAATAACTGATAAAATAGTGAATATTAAACCGTGGTGAATATCATAGTGTAACCACATATTATATACCACTAAACTATTATAGACTATTATATAGTATATGAAATTGTAACCACGATTTAAGATAGTATGGACTATAATATACTATAGTACTATCTTAAATCGTGATTGTAGCCAAAGAACCTTTACATATTACCTATTATATACGTCATTATAGGTATTATTATTTATTATAGGCCTCAGAACAGCCTGAAATTAACTAATATTATAGTTCGGTTTGTGGGGGCAATGCCCCCACCAATTGTAGGCTGTGGGGGCAGTTGCCCCCATTCGCCCCCGCCAAGTTACGCCTATGATAGGTAGTATTATGCACCTAGAAATATCTTTAAAAACTAAGTAACATCTAAACAACTAGTACCTATTACATAAATAACTATGATAAAATGTACATTAGAGACGGGAATAAAATAATTAAAAAATAAGTTCTCATTATAGGTACTTGTTTTCATTTATTTAAATATTATACACTCATAACATACATAAATACATATACATATTAAACAAAATACATTAAATATACCTACTTACTGAAACAATAAATAATATACAATATTATAAAAAAAAATGTAAAATAATAAAATATAAACAAAAACCTATGAAAGTTAATAATTTTTTTGTAAACACCAAAAATAAAAATAAATATAAAATGATATGGTATATTATAATATCTATATATTTATAAATTACAAGATATGTATGTACAACTATTGGATAATGTATTTAAAGTGCATGGGCTGTGTTCAACTAAAAGACTGTTAAATGAAATGCATATTAAATTAGTGCTAGTTTTAACCTCATACGCTTGTAAATGTTCATTAAATTGTTGAGTATTCAATACTTGACCAATTAAAAATGGAATTTCACTCTGGGGCATAAAAAATATATATTTAATGGTCATAAATTTTGGCATGTCTTCAACATCAACTATTATTGTCATATTATGTTTAGTTGAGTATCGAGTACCTTTCACTTCCACCCAAGATACAAAGCTCACAACATTAAAATCAATAACTGGATCAGATATTTGAAGTTGAATATTTTCAATGATAGTTTCAGATAAATCAATTTTTTTCCCTATTTCTAATGATAGTGATAATATACTTGATTTTGATAGTAAACAGTATGCAAGTTTTAATTGATGTTTTATACTTAAAGTACAACAAATATTTTTTCGACTAGTAATAGAATGTGCAGTTAGTTTAGATTCCCTATGTTTTGACTCGAAACGCATAGACCATAAATGAGATACTGGTCCAACTTTTTTCATAACATATGGGTAGTGTAATAAATGATGGTGTTTAGGTTTTAAGTTTGTGTTAAATAATTGCAGATATAACTGGTGATGTTCTTTGATTAATGTTGTTAAAAGTATTGCATATCCTGGTTGTATCGATTTTAAAGTCACAATTTCAATAATTTTTCTTAATAGTATGTATAGCTGCCAAATTTCAGAATCAATAGGAACTAAGTCACCTATCATTACACCTAAATGTCGGCTAAAACACAACATTTCACTCGCAGACATTTTAATTTTTTTTTCAAAACATCAATGGAAATTAACTGTGGTTTGTTTTGAATTTCGAGAATACCATAATTATAACACTGAATACGGTTGTTTAATGTTTCTAAAGAGAAATATTTAAAATTTAAAATAAATTCATATAATATATTAGAAATATCATATGAACAAACACCTTCCAAAACGTCATGCATCAAATCTACAGAATAATTATAAACTGCATGAAACCCATTAATTTGATTCCATACACATGCTTCTTTAATACCTGTTTCAGATATATTGTCAGTTAACAAGTCTTGTAAATAATTTTCCTCATCTCTTAATTTATTATTGTTATGAATAACTGAATAGTTACAATCCAATTTTGAACATTTACAGATTCGACATGGAAAATTTGCCATGAAACTCTCACTAAATCCTAATATTGAATGTAAACCCAAATTATCACCAATAATTAAGGCTAAACAGAAAAATACAGTTATATTTTTATTTTCAATAGTTAAATTTATACCGTTACTTTGTAAATAATTAATTTCATCTATTAATTGTTAAAAATAATTTTGTTTCCAAATGTTTTCTTATCATTAGCATTAAAAAGTTGGGCAAGAAAAATATAGTTTAAGCGCGATCTAAATTCTGGAGGGAAACATGATCCAAAAGACACATAAACAGCTCCTATTTTTTTTTTCCCAGCATGAGACCCAAGTGGGTTAGCAGTCTCATACTCGTCAAAATATAAAAAGAAAGGTATAACTATTTTGCCAGGATTATTACGACATTTCTCTTTCCAAACTTCACTTTGTATATAGCTAGAAATAATTTCTTCACTCTCAGAAATCAAATCATCAAAATATTTCAAAATAGTTTTCAAAACATTAGGTTGTTCAAAAAAAACTTTAAACACCGATCTTAAAGAAATAAAATAAATATTTACATTTACAGTTTCAACCAATATATTACCATCCTTCATAACTTCTTTATATTTACTGCCAATAGTAGTTTCAATAGGTTTTATATATAGGCCCATTTTTTCTAATAATTTCATACGTTTATACTCGGATCGTAGATTTATAAAGGGGTTACCAACTGCATCAAACATTTCTGATATTTCGTTTACTGAATTACTATCATTTTTATGGTTTTCTAGACTGTGTAAGACTTTAGTTTTTAATGTTTGTAAGCAATTTTCATTAAAAGAATTTACATCATTAATAAGTGTTTGAACTTTATTCCTTGGTACAACTGATTCGTTATACCATTTAGACATCAATGTAATTGCATCCCCTGTAACTATTTCTTTAAACGTAGCTATAGTTATTTCCTGGTCATCAGTTATTGCAGAATGATCATTTAGCACACTAATACAACTATCATCATCATTATTAAGATTTAATGGAATATTAGATGGTGTAGGTATATTATCCAATGGCTGTTTATGAACAAAATTATGACTTTTACAGTGTTTACTAAATGAATCAAATGAACTATAAATTCTATGACAGTTCACTTCTAAACACTTAAACTCATTTATTTTATCAAAACAATGAAATAACTTTATATGCCTCAATAAAGCTATGGGACTATTAAAATTATTAGAGCAAACAAAACAATAGGGCATGATGGTAGAATTAAAAAAATATTATTAAAAAAACTGAGTATTTTTCAACAAAACTTTAACAAAATAAAATAGTTTGTATCTTAATTTTTAAATAACATATAATAGTGAAATATAAATAATACTTAGATATAAACTAACAGTTATTTAAGTCATTGATCATACTATTAACAGATTGAAAATTTTTGTCATATTTAGTTACAATATCATACATATATTTTGAATGAAGTACCATATTTGTTAACATTCAGGGGTATAGTTCAAATGAAATGAAAAAAAAGATTTAAAACAAATATCTACAGCTTTTAGTGCACTTTCAAACTTGTAAAAATATTTGTTGATTACAACATAAAAAGAGATAACTTGCCCATCATCAGTTTCAACAAATACCATGTATGGTTGCAATTTTTGTCCAATTCTATAGGCCTTATTTGATTTGGCATCATCAACTTCTTTTAACTGTGATACATTCTGTGAAAAACAAACTCATATAATATTTTATAGTATTATTATTTTTCATATTTTATTCTTACACTAATGTAATATAGAAATGACTGCTGTATTTCAAGCTTAGATGGTCTGAAATAGCTGGTTTTTGAATTTCCAGCGTTTGTTCGTTTTGACACATTAACTGGCTTAAATAACTGAACAAAAATTTTAAGAGCAGCAATAGTCACATGATTACCTATAAACAATTTTTAAGTGTAATATGTAATTAAATATAAGCATTGAAAATGTATGGTTTGTTTTAATTTTTATTAATTTAGTATAAACTTACCTAATTCAAAAGAGTTCTGGATTACATCAACTTGATGGTCAACTCCCTTGATGTTATATTTTTTCACATATTTTGGCAGTTTATTTTTTAATACTTCAAATTTATTGTACAGTACAAGATTTTTTCCTGGGTACAGTACTTCAAAATCAAATTCAATCTATAATTAATTAATTAATGTACAATATTACAATGTTAATAAGCCATAAGGTAGGTATCCTAAACAAACAGTATTATTAAAATTATGAATACAATTATTTATATTTTATTCTAACCAAAGTAAACCCAAGTGAACTTTTTAGTGCAGGATAATCAGTTAGATAAGAATTGTTTTCTACTCAAAGAATTAAATCTTATTTGAAATGTATTTTTCCATTTTATATTCACTAGGTCCCATGGAGCAGTATTGTTCTTAAGCCATATTGTATCTTCTTCAAATAATTCTATGATTCAATATAAAAAATGAAAACAAGTACTCAAATAGTAAGCAAATAATAAAATATGATTTTTTTTATTTCTAAAAATGGTAAATAATTATTTCATTAAGTACCTAAATCATAATTATACTATCTAGTGTGGTACCTTTGTTATTTAAAGATAATTCATCTTGACTTATTATACTATCTGATTGCAGTTTTGTGTTATTTCTAATTTCCCTTCGCATATTGCAGTATTTATCCCATAATTTCCCACGAGCAGGAGTGAGTTTATTTGATACTTTCTTGTAGGGGGTATAATATGTTTCTTTACTTTCATTTGGGAAGAGTAATGCTATAGCTTGAGATAAGTTCTTTAATGTATCTGTGGATATTTTTTTTTCAACATTATTGTTAAAATAATGGCTAATTAGTAAATGACTTAATTTATTTCTCATGGAGCTATTAAGCTCATTATGAATTTCATAATTTTCTAAAATAACAGTTCCATCATGATATTTGATAAGAATATCTTTTAAGTTTTTTGCTTCAATTGCCTGATAACAAATAAAATATGTATATTAAAATTAAGAATTTTCATATGACAGAAAAGTAAAATGCATACATTAGTATTATCCATGGTACTTGATCGAATTTCAGTTGGAACGCTAAGAGTCAACATAGTATTTATCAATGATGAATCATGTCCAGGGTATTGTACATTGTTACTGGTACTGGGTATATTATGAACTAGATTATTAGAAGTTATATTTGCATGATGTGATGTATTCTGTGCAGTGATTACACTAACATCAGTACTATAACTACTTGGTTCAATTGGAAAATCATACATAATTTCAGTAGCACCAATGTTTAATAGAGAAGTTAAGGCCTAATTTAAACAAAATTTTGATTATAAACAGATACCTAAATAATTACAATTATTTAATATTCTCAAAGTTATATTATTTATAAGGAATTTTATAAATGAGATAATACTTGATCTGGATCTTGATCACTTAAAGTATTTTGTCCATTGTATACATTTCTGTTTGTGGATTTTAGTTCTTCAATTTTTTTTTAAAATTTTAGAACGTGATCCTATTAGAGGAACTAGTTCTTTAACCATAGACTCTGTCAAACTTTTGAAACTTTCTTCATCAATTTGTTGATCTATATAATTCATTATTCATTAAATATTTATAATCAAATATAAATTTTAGATTATAGAAGCACACATGTCAATACGTCATGAAGTTCTATCAATGGTATACAGTAGTAATGAAAAATGAAAAATCCAATAAAATGTTAAATACTCGTATTTGATACCTATCCAAATACGTGTTTAATAAGATGTTTTCTGATTCTTTACCTACCTAAATACCTACAACCTAAAAGCCAGATTTCAATCCTAATAGTTATTGTAATATATTATAAACCTATCTACCTAAAAAATATAATAACCTATAATAATATAATATAGGTAATTACTAATTTTAAGAGTACAATTACTTACCTTTAAATTCTTGAATAGTTTGTTCTGGTATTCGTAAATCGGTTAAAATATCAAGAACGAATTGATCCATTTGTAACAGTACCTAGTACACACAATTTATAATACGAAAAACTTAAGGTAACTATAAAAAATTCACAAATTCACAAATGAATAAAACCGAGCTGTAAACCGTTGATGTCGCTGCTCACTTTACGCAATAATAATAATTCCTGTGTATGGACTATGGTGTATGCCGTATGAACGTATGGTGTATCTTTTCGAAGCGTCCAGGGAGAGGGTATCGACTATCGGTTTACCGTTTGGGATTTCATGTGTTATTATAAAATTATTATCGCAAGTTATTTTTAAACTTGTTATTGTCACGATAGTCAAAGACAACAATAGAGAAATGGTTGATCCAACATTATCTTATAGTTAACATGACCAAAGGTTAAGATTGTGTATACGAACCAAATAATAACAACATTCACAATCATTTTATATGGTTGTTCGAACACTTTATTATGGTAAACTTTTTGTCTTACCATACATTATTGTTGCGTTAACCATAACAAGCCAACCATTTACTTTTAGCACTCCCAATCAATACGTTATAGTTGGTGTAACTATGTATATTGTTAGGCCAACTTAAATATATCCAACTATTTACTATAACAAAATTATTTTTTTCCGTGCGAACTAAACAAACACTAACTAACTAAACACTCTGCACAAAACACGATATACGAATTTGTTTCGTGTAACGGTTGACAAAAGCAAACTCAGTAGATTAGGTAACAGACAACTTTTTTTTTTAAATTTGATATGACTTGAAGTCAAATCCTTTTAAGCAGTACGAATTGTTTTATTTATTTAAAAATAATAAAACACTGTTGGTTGCCATGGATACGATCAGTATTATATTATAAATATTATAGGAAGGGCTATTTTAAAAAGAAAAGGGCTATTTTTAGGGTTTTCCAGCAATAATTCTAATTTTTCTCGCCGTAAAAACCATCATTGGACTTCAACGAACATTTGAAAAAAAGATTTGGCCAAATTGGTCCAGGCGTTGTTTGTATGTCTATTTGCATGCATTTTTAAAAACATTTTAAATAAATGATTTATTTTATTTAAATGGTTGCCATTGACTACCAAAAATAATTTAGTTGACTATTTACTGGATAGATGGCGCTTCTGTAATTTCATCACCACCTCGTCATATTTCCCTAACCCGATAACTTTCTCAAATTTTTCGTCCGTAAGAACCTTCTCCTGGAAATTACGACCCAAACAAAAAAAGAATGAGCGAAATCGGTCCAGGCGTTGTTGAGTTATGCGCTTACAACACTTTTGCGATTCATTTTTATATTATAGATAATGAATTAAAAAAAATGTAAATAAAGTCAATCAATATATCACGTAAACATAATAATATAATATATAATATAATAAATTAAAAAAAAATATATGTATATAAAAATGACCATAAAATATTTTAATGTTTAGTTGTATAAAATGAGGTTCGGTCTGTGTACTAGGTAAATATAATAAAATTTTTTTAAAAAAGTCAATCAATAAATCACGTAGATTAGGTTAAAAATATGTATATAAAAATTACCATAAAATAATTTAATGTTGTAATTCTAAATTATGTGCGATTCCAATTAGGTACTCATCTAGATCACCTTCATCATACGTCTACACAATATTTTCGATACGTCTAGCAACATCTCGATATTTTTTCTTTTTTGCTGGAGGTTCTTGTCCAGCGATGAATTGATTAATTTTTATATCAGTTAAATGTTGTTTTTTTTTAAGAACTTCAATGAGCCGCCATATAGTAGGATGAGACGCAGCTAACAAAGACGAGAATGCTCTATGCCAACCTTCTATATTATTATTAGTTTTTGGCAAACCTGCTTGTGTAGAATCGTATTGGTTCCACAATTCCAAATCAAATATTGGAGGTCGTCGTTTATTTCTTCGAGTTGGTCTTCCAATCCACGTCTCTTCAAAATAATCAATTAAAGGGAGTAATAACTCTTCATTGTCTTCAAAAAACTGTTGAGACATTAATTTGTTAAAATGTTGCACTATATGCGACACTGGAACAAAAGCTAAAACCATTAATTGTTTTATTTTCAAGCCAAAGTCTGGATCATTTACATATTTTTGACGAATTTCTGGTAAGTTTTGTATTTTTCGCCATAAACATGGACCAAAATGAAAACAACAACCTCCCATTTGTGCACCAGGAAAAACATTAGTAAATGCATCAATTAGACCTTGTTCGAAATCAGTCATTATACTTATCGGGCTTAAATTGTTTTCCAAAATCATAAGTTCTCTAGCAACTCGAGTATAACTTTCTTTTGATTTATTAGGTATAAGTGCAAAAACTAATGGCAATACCGCATTATATTTTATTGCATATATGGATAAAATTTGAGTAAACAAATGCGGTGATGATTTAAACGTGCCATCTATAAACCAATGACTTTGTTCGGATGCTAAAATCTTTAAATATTTTTTGTCAAAAATAATAATATTCTATTCTTGTCATCCACGCCGCTATCGTATAAAATAAATGGTTCGTTGTCTAATGTAATATTATATGGCTCAAAAATAATTAACTCCGATAACACTGTTGGGTTTGCTGGAGGTGCATTTTTTCGATGCCTTATCCGTTGAATCATTTTTTTCATTGAATTTATTGTTGGTAAAGCGGCAGATACTGTGCTGCAGAAGAACACGACATTTGAGCAACAATTTGTTGTGGAGTTGACTCACTTTGGTTTGACATTTATTTTATTTGTGAAATACATTTTTTAACACCAATTTCTTCAGCATTCGGTGTATGATTATGATCGTCGTTATGAAAAGTAACCTCACTATTTTTTGTATGTGCCCTTCCACGGCATTAATCAGTATTGTATCTGATACATTTCCAATAAGTTTTTTCTTTTTTTAAATAATCTTTTTCAAAAATATATCCTAAGTACACTAACAGGTCTTTTCCTTTCGAACTTTTCACGTAATTTAAAGACATTGTAAAACGTGCCGCCACTAAACAAATCGATGAACGTTAAAAAGCGGATTGACGACTGTACGCCGTTGTCAGATTATTAAATCGTAGATAATATTATAGATAATCCATGCTTGTTCACTATTATAGTATTATTATAGTTTAATAACGTATTATTTGGGTTTTACACCGATAACGAAAAATATAGAGATGTTACTATCTAGACGTATAGAAAATATTTAATTGGGATTGCTCATAATTTAGAACTACAGCAATATGGACGGGTACTAAACATAAACCTAACACTAAAATTCATTTCTGATTTATTATTTTTATATTTTTAAGATAATATAAATACAATATGGACGGGGAAATGTCCTACGGGGAAGTGGGTTCGGGGAAATAGTAGACGGGGAAGTGACCCGATACCGAATTCTCAAATCTCCTCTTATCTTAGCTACCCAAAAAAGTATTTAGCCCCTCCCATTTAAAAATCCTGGCTACGCCACTGGTATTGCGATAACGATTAATGAAATTTACAATATGACTACGAGTCATTAGCAATGTTGCTGGATAGGTTAGTTTCAAATTATTCGTTGGTCGAAGTTTGTCTATAATGCGTGCGTCTGAATTTTATCAAATAATTGTTAATGAAAAATCAACTGTAAATTTTTTACAACTTCACAATTTACTTCCGAATGACAGTAAAACGCCAAATTGTAAAAAATATGATTCCGAAACAAAAATTGTGATCAGAAAAAAACGACTGGCTTCTGGTGAATGAACAACGTGAGTACCTAAGTTTAATATGCGTTAAAAAAGGATGCCAAACATTCTAGTCTCTGCATCAAGACAATTAATTTTTTACTCATACGGATTTGAATAATAAATGTAATTCTAAATTTTCGCTGGGTCAAATTTTAAAGTAAGTTTTTTACTGGTCAGAAGACATGAGTATTGTAAATGTTTATCGGCTTACAGGACGTTCTAATAAAACAGTAGTAGACTGGTACAATTTATGCCGCGATGTGTGTTGTACTATTTATGAAAATCGGAAATACTACGTGGGAAAAGAAAATATAATAGAGGCAGGATTGTACTGGGTGATCATACAGGTGCAAATTTGACGGACGACGAAAGTTCTGATTCTGATTCTGAAAATATTCCTCCTAATAACAGGAATAGAAATTATGGCAAACGAATTAAGGACCTTGGGTTTTTGGAATGTGTTGGCGGCATGATGGTTTTCTTGAAAAGCGTTTTTTTGTTGTTGAACGTCGAGATAGAGCTACACTTATTCCAATTATTGAAAAAGAAATACTCCCAGGAACAACAATAATGTCAGATGAATGGAAACCATATAAAATTTTACAAAATACAGGTTATAATCACTTGGACTGTAAACCATTCTAAAAATGTTGTTGACCCACTAACAGCAGCCAACACCCAGACAATAGAATGCGTTTGGTCACATCTGAAAATGAAAATACTTCGAAAAATACATGGCACTACATCGAAACTTTTACCTCGTCATCTGATTGAAACATGGTGGAGATCAATTAATCTTAAAAATACTTTTTTTAAATTTTTAAATGATACTGAAACCGTTTACTGTAATTGAAGTTATTATTATATTTAGCTATTTTTTTTTATTTTTATATTTAACGAATATTTGTATGATATGACGTACTCGTAATAAAAAATATAATTTGTTTTTATACTATTAAAACGTAGATCACTCGTCCTGAATTCGCAGATCACGCCTCCGCGGTAGATCACCTGCTACACGAATGCCAAAATAATATTTTAAATACATAAATATTAGACTAATTGTTAGCACTAAACAAAAAACGAGTTTCAGTATATAATTAGACAATACAAACTTACCTTCAATATTTTATCACTGTATAATTTATTTCTGACGTTCTTAAACAGATGAGGGGTATCAGAATATGCATATATTTTCCGATCTTCATGAAGAGGACGTTGAAACCAATTTGTAAAGGAATCAACTTGACCACTTATTCCAAGCTCAGACCACATTTTTTGTTTGTCTGAGCTCCATCAGAGACAAATCCATGTATAATAGCACCTGCTTGCTCTAAAAGAATAATTATACATGTTAACATAAGTTTTGCTAACTCTGTGCCGATTACAGGTCCTCTAGATGCAAATACCGCTACAGGTTGAGAATAAGTGGCTGCAAGTGGCTGGAACATAAATACTTAGCAACTTGTTGCTTTTTCATTTATATCTTTTGCTTTATAATCTTCACCAAAATCTACAAGGCCTTTATAAGTAAGACTTTTGAAGCATATAGTTAATGCTTCTCTTACTGATATCTCATCTACAAGAATAATACCATGCTTTTGCATGGTGGATTTATTTTCTAGGTGTTTTTTAAATAAAGCAAAATATTGTTTGTCAAATCCACAAGATGCATCTATTAAAGAGAGATAACGTCTAATAGTACTAACATTAGGCAATGGCATTATAATATTGTTCTTCAATCAAAAATTGTAACCACTTGGGGAATGTATATGAAACAACATACATAGGATCAACCATTCATCAGAATACCGTCTACCTTTAGAGTTATTAACCTAGTTTACAAAACAAAAAAAAAAAATATTAATATTCTGATGATATTTTAAATTAACATATTACTTTTGCTGCTGAAAATATTTCTTGAACAATTGTCTTTTGATTTTTAGAGCAGTTAATTTCAATCAGTTTCTCTTCAATAGATTTTTGAGAAATATTACTATACTCAGATTGAAGGTTAAGTAAATTTTTTTTAATAAACTAGCTTGTTTTTCAAAACAATTCTTTTGTCTTTGAGAACATTGTTTCTTTTTTGTAACATTACCAACTTTTTTCTACTTTTTGGTGTAGTTTTTAGGGAAATTCGTTAAGAAGATGATAGTAAGGTAGATCGAATTTGTTTTTGCTTTAAATTTCGTATGGTTCTTGCACAGTATGAACAATGTAAATTATTTGAAATAAAGAAAAAACATTCCTTATGTCGTTTCATTTGCATGGTATCGATTACAATATTTCAGAAATAGAAAAAAATAATTCATATCTATAATTGTGAAAAAAAAATTGAAATTATTTTATTGTTATTATTCTTAACTATTTTATTTGTTACTTTTTAGAGCTTATTAAATTCAATCCTTTACAAATTTTGAATAAAGCCATTTCTTTAATTGAACTTTTTAACTGATCAATACTTTCAAGATTAGTATCGGCATTTACTAATTTATCATTGCATATATTTTTCCTCAAAATATTGCAAGTAATTTTTAAATTTCGATTTATAATTATAATTTTCCGTAAAAAGGAATTTAACTTGCCTTATTTTTCTACAAAATAATTTCAGATATGCCAAAGTTTTCATAAGAAAAATATTTATTTATACATTTAGGGGGTAGATGCAAGTCTAAAGTATTTAATTCATTAAATGAAATTGAATTACTTTGCTCTTTTATAGTTGTTCACATATTTATAAATAAATTTAATTTCAAATTTTAAACTTAAGAACGTAATTATTTATACATAAATATATTATTTTGATTATATCTAATATCTATGTTTTAATTTTTTTACTTTTTGGCATATCATAGTTTTATTAACATTGTACTTTGCAACGGAATCATCTAATTGTAAATTATCATTAGGCTTAGCAGAATAATTATGATCTAAAATTATATCCACTATATTTTTATCAGGATCACATTGGTAATCCTTAAAATGCAATGTTTAATTTAAACAAAATATAAAATTTTAATAATAAATATATTATTTAATAATTTATAATTTCTGTATCAGAAAATATAGGGACACTGGTTTTTGCAACTATGCCACAACTAGAGTCCATCAATAATTTCTCTGTCTAATAAATATTAAAATGTAATACTTAATTAATAATTATAAATATATTTATTTATTTAAAAATTACTTTACTTTTTCAGTATTATCATCAAATTTTAATTTTTTCCTTGCAGAAAACCTAAAAGGAACTGCATTAAGTAATAATCGAAGACATAACAAAGGAACCTAAACAATAATTTTTCATAACTCATGAGGTATACTTTCTAAATACTATGTGTAGTCTACATATCATCTATAATTTACTGAACATACAATCCCTCTTTATCAAATACATCCTTTTTTTTAATATTTGGTCTGTACGAAAATGTTCTTCACAGACAACATTATTATCATACAAATTTTGAACATCAAGGGATTTTAACCATTCGTTTTTTAAAAGTTTGTCTTTTGGAATGGAAAACATGGAACGTTTTTTGTTGGTATTACAACCAAATAAACAAATATTGTTGGGCATAATTTATTCTTTAACAACTAAAAACTGATTGTAATAAAATAGTGTGTACAATTGTGAATTACTCGGTAAGTAAAAAAAATATTTTTATTATTTTCTATGGACCAAGTTCAATAGCTGATTTTAGATTTTTGGCGGAATTTTGAACCTTACCAAAATAAGAACAAATTAATTAGTTCATAACGATTGAACTAAATTTGCTACACTCAGAGAAATATCTCGGGCAATTTCAATAAACTATGTTTGTTAATTATTAACAATCCCACGTTTGTTGAAATAAAAAACATATAATTATTTTAACATTCTGCTTGTTCATTTAATTATATCTTTAACTATTTCCACAAACTTATTTGTTAATATATATAAACATTTATTTCAACTTCTCCCTACAAAAGCACTGACCATTTTATTATTTTAATAAACGATTTTTATTAATTGAATAAACCTCCCAGTTTATTTTATACAAGTTATTTTTAATACTACCTATATGCGTATTAAATATGTTATAATATTGTTATCGAACTAACTCCCGTTAAAATTTACAAACTAATTTTTAGTTTTAATAAAATGTTTTGTATTTATAAATAGTATTAACTATTATTAGATATTTATGAGATTAATATTTTATTGATAGGGTTTTTCCGTTGTACGCTGCTGGACTCCATTTTTTTGTACTTTTGTACATCTATAGACAAATGGTGAAACAAAAAGTCAATGAGTCAAAGTCAAGAAGAAATAGAGACAATATCTGTGTCAACGGTTAAAAAAAGAAAATTAAATTACGATGAGCCTTCAACAAGTTCTTCGGAATTAAAACAAAAAAAAACTTGCAGAAAATATTGTCCGGAATATTTGCAAATTGGATTTACGTGGAACAGAGACGAAGAAAATCCAAGACCACAATGTGTTATTTGTGTATGTATACTTGCAAATGAGAGTATGCGACCAAACAAACTACATCGACATATCGATACGAACCATCCAGAAATGAAAAATGAACCTCTCGATTTTTATGAAAAAAAAACTAGAATCTCTAAAAACATCAAAAAAAAATATTTTTAATTTTACTGCAACTAACCAAAAAGCTACGTATGCTTCATATAAAATATATTTACGAATTGCTCAAACTGGTAAGCCTCAACCAATTGGGGAGTCTTTAATTTTACCATCAATCAAAGACGCAGTCGGAATCTTGTTAGATCAAAAATGTTTAAAAGAAGTTGAAAAGTTATCGCTTTCAAATAATACAGTGCCGCCTGGAATCGATGAAATTCTGAATGGGTAGAAAATGGATTGAAAGAGTTAAACTGAGTAGAGATGGTTCTCATTACAGCTAGACGAGTCCACAGATATCCAAGACTTATCTTAGATGATTGTTTTCGTACGTTACATATGGATGAATGAATCTCACGAGGATTTTTTTGTGCTGTGAACCGATTATTCGAGGTACAAGTGATGACATTTTTAATACTCTTAATACCTATATAACAGCGAAAGGAATTGAATGGACGAAATGTGTCGGCTTATTTAAGGATGGCGCCTGAGCATTGTGTGGTAGTGTGGTAAGAACAGTAATGTTATAACTAAAATTCGTTAAATTAACCCTTATGTCCCATGGATGCACTGAAATATCCATAGGGAGGCATTAGTATCAAAATCTTTGTCAGATGATTTTAGAAGTATGTTATGGGCTATGAGATATCTGTAAGATATCTACGAGATTACAAAGCTAAGTTAGTATGACCAGTATGACCATGCCTCTTGTCAAGGGCAATGCGGTTGCTACTATGACCACGACACGTGTCGGGATGGTAAGCGCACCAATAATTATACTGCACTAATGATGAATTTAATCGTGTCCGAATTTGCAACAACAACTACAAGGACACCCGTGTGACCACACGACGTAAACAAGAGACGCACCACAATATATAAGGAAGCCCGAAGACCAGCAACGGCAGATGTACCAAAGCTATCAACAACTGAGCACTTTCACGACACTCAGCCACTTATTTTATTTGTTACATGTATTTTATTTATATGCAATAAAGACATATTTCGTTATTAAGTTTAACTTTAATTCAAATTAACCATCTGGATTCAAATCTGATACTGGCACGCAACAAGTATATAAAACACGTCTGTAAAAATAGTAAATTTTATTAAGGCAAGGCCGTTACAGTCCCGTTTATTTGAGAAGCTTTGCGAAGAAATGAGCAGTATTCACAAATCACTTCTCCTTCACACTGAGGTATGTTGGTTATCGAGGGGGAATGTTCTTACAATTTTTAAGTGATATGAAGTTTATTTTAAAGCTTACATACTTAGCAGATATATTTTCAGTTCACGACAAAATTCGAGCATTTAAAAAACTTTTGTTGTGGAAAAATAATATTGAAAACAAAATGTTTGACTGTTTTGAATCATTTTCTAATTTCATAATTGAAAATCAAATAGAAGTTGATGATAGCATTATTACATCTATTTCTGATCATTTACAAACACTGAAAGATAATTTCGATTCATATTTTCTGAGTGAAATGGAGAACTATCAACAAATGAAATGGATTTCAAATCCTTTTCAAGAATATGACATGACAAGTGGGTTATCAATAAGAGCTAAAAAATAATTAATCGAACTATTTGAAGATAGTGTGTTTAAAATGAATTTTAATCGAAAAAAAATAATACGTTTCTGGTTATCAGTTCAAGAAAATTATCCAACTGTTTCCAATGAAGCTGTAAAGATGTTACTCCCATTAATTTCATCATATAATTATGAGGTTGGTTTTTCGGCAATGGTTGCTATTAAAAACAAATTATGGAGCAAATTGAAACTTTTAAACTCACTGCATCTCAAGCTTACCAATATTGAAATGGATATCAATGATGTTATGAAAAAAAAATAGGAAACAATTACATCCTTCACATTAAAATTATATACTTATTAAATTACTAATATATTATACTTATTATACTTTTTTTTCGTAACTAGATAAAATTTAATAAAATAGTTTAATTTTTTGTTGTATGGTAAAAAAAAAAAAAGGTGTTATTCATTGATATTGTGGGTCGCTACATAAAATATTTCAAAATGGGTCGTTCAATAAAAAGTTTGGGAACCTCTGCTCTAGAGCGACAGCAATAAGATTTTCACTGTAATTTGTACAGTGCTTAAATGTACTCTTGTTTATCAATTTCTGCAACCTCCTCTCACACGATACCAACTCTATCTTCATCTTCTTCTTTTAGACTGCATAGTCTTCTCTAGAAAAAATAAATATTAAAAAATTTAAAAAAATAAGTTTTTTGTAAAATTATACTTATAACCCTGACATAAATCCATGATTTCTCTTTACTCTCATCATAGCCCGGGATCTTTACATTATTCGCCTTCGCATATCTCTTACTCGCTCATCGGTGTGTATTTATACACGGTCAACAATAACCCGTCTATTGTCTCCAAAGTAAATCCGCTTCCACGCGATATGTTCTCCTTTTGCTTTGTTAACAACTTAACGTATGCCTTCTCAATAATCTCTGTAATGTCACTATCTGGGAAAATTTCGACCGCCGATGTCTTAAACACTCGGTTCTCTGTCGAGTTTGGTACGTTGGAGCGGTTATAAGCTGTCTAAAGCTTCAAATTGAATTTAATCACGTAGTGTTGTACGTGTGTTTTTAAAAATTATCTCATCCTAGGCATGAGCGAATTGACAAAACTCATGATAAACATGAATAATGCTTATATTTTTAACGTAATACCACACGGTTTTACGGTTCACGGACGACGATATTTCAATAAACCCGAGGGATTTAACAAGGCCCATGCACGCTGACGTAGTTTTTTCAGAAGAATGTACATTTGCTGTTATCGTCGGTAATATATGAATCTTTAAAATAAAAAAAAATCTAATCTATTGCGTTGAATTTCATGTTGAATCTATTAAATTCCTAATTAACCCTGCATCAGTCGCGTTGTTTAATATCACACAAGTAGTCGCGCGTCTACATTGTAGAACAATCACAATTGTTGTCATTAATAATTTGTTATTACAAAATAAATAAATGATTTGACCAAATTATTCAATAATCATATTAAATGTATATTTTTAATCAAATTGTTGTACAATATTAATTAATTTAATATACATATGTCGAAAGTCCTATTACAATTTAAAGGAGTTAAAATATTATGCATGAATGCTTATAATTATTTTGTTAGTCTTTTAATTTTAAGTTTTAATTAGTATCCATTTCATCTGAAGATGTACTGTATTGTTTTTTATTGAAACAACAATCGCATATATATTTGAGGTGAAAGTTGCATACTCATTTATAGCAAGTTTCGCATGAATTACATGTGCTTTTGTTACGTGCTCGTCGATGACATTTACCAACTCCACCTGGGCGTTTTGTTTTTACATTTTTTTCTGTTTCTGTTTTCTTTTCCAATCCTAATAATTTTCTCCCTCGAAATCTTATGGATTTTGGTAAATTTTTATTGAGTATTCGTCTCTCTGTATTTGGTCTAATTAGACAAAGTGTGAGTGTTTCCAAAAAGTCTGCTCTGTTTACTTTAGCATAATTCTTATTAGCGGAGTATACATTCAAAGCATTAATACAAGAAATATTTAATAAATTAAAAAATATTGTTAAAGGCCAACGTCGGGAGTTTCTAGCGACATCATACAAACTGCACATTTGATCCAAGCGGTCAACACCACATTTTGTTTGATTATAAAATGTAATAATGTCTGGTATTTTTTTTATCTCCAGTTGTCGGATCAATATTATTATCGTGATGAAGTGTAGAAACAGCAATCACTACTTTATTTTTTTTAGGTACATATGATGTCAATGTGCAATCTTTGTGAAATCCAAATAATGATGAATTTATTGGTCTATTTTTTGGGTCTGCAAATTGTTTTGGAATACATGTTTTATTACGTCTCATAGTTCCAACTACAGTTATTTTTTTTTTCTAATAGTTGAAGTACTAAAGGGAGAGATGTGAACCAATTATCTATTGTTATGTTACGTTTAGTGCCCTCAATCGGTTGGACAAGTCTGGTCACAACGTTATTTGGACTATTATTTATTTTGTAAGGCCCATCAGGTTGTGTGCCTACATACACTTCTAAATTGTATGTATACGCATTTTTGACATCAACGAGGGCGAATATTTTTATGCCATATCACGCGGGTTTACTGGGTATATATTGACGGAATGAGCAGCGACCACGAAAAGAAATCAACTGCTCATCTATAGTTAAGTACTCACTAGGTATAAAATTGGTTTGAAAATTTTGTAATATTATTTCAAACAATACTCTGATAGCAGCTAATTTGTCTATCTCCCTCCTTTGTTCTCGATCAGTAAAATTATCAAAACGTAAATTTCACATTAAAAAACAAAACCGTTGGCTACTCATTGCTAAATAAATTGCTTCAATACCAGTACCCTTAGTGTCATCAAATAATTTTAAAATATTTTGCCGCCCTGATTTTGATACGCCCGCTAGTATAAGTATACCAATAACAGCTCTTATTTCTGTTTCATCCGTTTCCTTTGCATCACGTTCACGACTATATTTATTCTGAATTACTTAAATTTTGATGTTTGTACTTTTTGTTATTGTTGAAATTACTGAATCGTTAAAGAAAAGAGAAAAACATTCCATATGTGATTTTTTATTTTTAGCGTTTGATTTAGGCCCCGGTAAATGTGTTATTATATTATGAGAACGTGTTCTACTATTTTGTGGAGGAACTTTTTTTTTTCCACTTTGTTTGATCTTTCCCGATATAATATTTGTTTTGAACAATTAACCCAAAATTATCATCACCACAAGTGGACTCACCTTCATACTCATCATCAGTATATTCTTGTTCTGTATTCGAATCTTCGCGCTGTTCTTCAACATGATCAGTTTCTAATTCTTCATCACTATCTACGCCAACATCTTCAATCAACTCTTCTTCTTCTTCTTCAAGCCATTGCTCAATAACATTATCCATTTTCTGAAGTAAAATTATTTTACAAAATAAATAAATAAAAAGTATCATGACATAGGTACAAATATTATAAATAATTTATATAGGTACCAAAAACAATAACATATAAGTAGGTTATATTATATATTATATTATATAAATATTATATAATATAAATTATAATGTATAACTTTAATATAAGTTTAAATTATTTCATTTTAATACAAATTACGGGAGTTTAAAATATGAGATGTAGTATAAAAGTTACGTACTTGAGTCGTCGCGTAATCTACAATAGTAGAACATAAAACTTGATTGCTCAATATACGGAACTACACTGAAAGATAAACTCCGAAATCATTACAGTTTTCAATCATATAATGTTGTTAAAAGGTATTTAGTTTATCATTGTCATTGGGTAATTCCAAAACCATCTAAAATTAAATTGATTATCACTGTACTACAATAGTAGAACGCGCGACTGATGCAGGGTTAACATCGCGTCTGATAAATAAAATCTAATGATATATTTATTTTTAAAAAATTAATAAACTTGCGACTGGCGAATACAACTATTGGACTTATATTTTAATGACACGTATTTTAAAAATCTACCTATGTAACTTGTGATCGACTAATAAAACTAATTTAAAGGCACATACTTCAAAATTTCGAATAACATGTGAAAAATAAATATAACCTATTGATTTATCTTTTAAAATAAAATCAACGAGTTTTTTAAGAATCTAATAAATTCAGAGCTAAATAAAATTAAAATAAAACTAACCTGTATCGGTGTCTTGCATTTCATATGCATCCATTGCGAACATACAAATATCGTCTTCAGAAATCATGTTTGAACCATCGGCCGGTATATCCGAGACAAATATTTGCGGTGCTATCTGTATATCTCTACGAGGAGCGATGACAGGAGACGTAAACCGAATAATGCTCTCTCGTGCAGCGGGTTGAGCGGGTTGACGACGTGCGAGCACGTTAATGATACCTTGGAAAAATTATTATAAATAAATATTATGAATGATTAAAAATTATGTTATATAAATACGTACTATGAAGATTTTTATGGTGTCTATTTAGATGTGACTTGTATTTAAACGTTGTTGGGCAAATAGTGCACGAAAAACGTATACCGGTATGTGTTTTTTGATGAGTCGATAATGTACGTTTCACATTGAAAACCGACGTACATTGATTGCAATTAAACATATTATTTTTCTCACATTTTTACTTTCAAAAAATTAAATATGTTTAAAATTAAACATAGCGAAAACGAAAATAATATCAAACAGATAAATAAAATGTAATGAGACTTGAAAAACACGGATAGAACAAAGGTTAAGTGTACGTTTAGGGGTCTAGAACAGGCTGATCGCATAACGGGCGACAACGGAGTAATTGTTCAGAAATCGTAGCATTTGCGGTGATGGAGAAAATTTAAGCCAGGGTTAGGTAAAATATTAATTGGGTATTTACCATGATCATTGTGTACATCGCTATAGATTTTTGATTATTTTGGGGATTGTTGTACTGGATAAAGTTTCGTTGCCAATTCTAGAGACTGACCTGAGCGTGTTGAACCAATACAACGATAGACCGGTTGGAACTGGCCATTCCGTCAACAATATACTCTATTCAGAATAACTTTGCCCACTTAAGCGCATGTGACTAAGTTAACGGGAGTCAGGACTCAGGAGCGCTGTGATTGGTCGTTAGTAGTCGACCGCTGTCGAGGCACGTCGCTACCGACAGTTGTCGCCATATATACAGATGATCATAGGGGCGTCTATCGATTGCGCCGAAATGACCTTTTTACCTGTGAAAAATCTATCGATTCCGCCGGCTATCGACTCGAAGTTTTCTTTTTATTGATTCCGCCGGTTAATATTTGTAAATTATTTATTTTAATAAAAACAAAATATAAAAGGCTTAAATTAATATACAATTAATTTTCAATTCACTCGTAAAAACACTCGTACTAAATAATTTTTGCTTTTTTGGCGTTTTTAAAATAAATTGTAGAACATTTTATTATTATTTACTATTACCTATTTATTTTATTTGTACTAAATTATATTATTTTTGCTATTTTGGCTTTTTTTAAATAAATTGTAGAACATTATATTATTATTTACTATTATTTATTTTATCTGTACTATATTATTTTTGCTTTTTTGGCGTTAACTAAATAAATTGTATAACATTATTTTACTATTTTAATACATTTTACTTACAAAAATTTTTGAATTATTTTTTGAAATGTTTATATTTAAACTTTAAAAAAATTGATAAACTATTGATTTAAAAATATATAGTCAGCGGAATCAACATAAACAAATTTCCAGCAAAATTAATAGTCGGCGGAATCAATAAAAAAGTTCGGCGGAATCAATAAATAAAAAACTTCGGCGGAATCGATAGCCGGCGGAATCAATAAATTAAAAAGCTCGGCGGAGTCGATAGCCGGCGGAATTGATATTAAAACGGCGGAATCGATAAAACCCCGATCATAGTAGTACGATCGTAATAACTAATAATTAATAATTATTACCTATCATGTTATAGTGTAAAAAATTTTTATTAACATGTTTTTTTGTCCTTTTACTTTATTGTTCTGTACCAAACACAATGCTTACGTAGTACCCAAATAACTATACATGTATTATGATAATTTGAGTAGGAAATTAAAAATAATAAATAAATACAAATTTATATATACAAAAGTTATTCATATTTTTAAAAAAGTAATTTTTTTCTAAACAGTTATTTACATAAATCAAATTATTTTTACAAAAATTATCATTTTATTTACATAAGTTAAAGTCAACATTGTTCAGTATCTGAATTTGTTTCAGATGATGTTTCTCCCGTAATAGTCATCAAGAAATCTTCTTTCTCCGCGGACAACATCTCGTCTATTAAGTTATCAACTTCATAAAATTTCATTTCTTCTTTTTTCGTGTGGCTAATAAAATTTTCCACATTTGTGCGTTCACTCGATTTATACCCTCTATTAGTAAATTTTTTACATCCGGAAGCTTGTAAGTTGTATTGTTCATCCGAACATGTGTCTTCACACCGATGACCAAGCCAGCTCAAAGGGGTTAAGCTCACAGTGGTATGGCGGAAGTCGTAATATTATATAACCATTGTTTTTTGCTAGTTCATCAATAACATACCTATTATGTAATGGCTTTAAATGTTGCACTATGTGTAACAGTTGAGGGATAACCATAGTTCGGTCTATCACTTCTCCCTTATCCTCCAACCACTTAATAATATCCGCCTTTCGTGTATTCGATGTTGGGGCTTTGTCTATTTTCACGGAATGGTAGGACGCATTGTCCATAACAATTACGGAGTTCGGCTTTAATTAGCACCTTCACGTCACTCAGTTCAATTTTTATGTCTCCTGGACTTAGAATATTTTTCACAGTTTAATTTATTAAATCATTTGGACTTAGAATATTTTTCTAATAAAAAACACTTAGAAAATATTTCACTGTCTTTATTTTTTACAATTATTCCATTCTATACTACATCATCCAATTGCTTGTACGTGGCACGTTACATTTGTGTAACCAGTGGCGCCGAAGTACAAAATGGAATGTATGGCAAGGAACTTAAACAACCACCCCCCCCCCCCAAACTGACCCCTTCCTACTAATCAAATTTGAAACCTGTTACAAACAATTTGCCACAAATTTTATTTATATCTAATTATCTTTCTCCCTTTTCCAACCAATACATAAGTAATAATTAACACATTTAATTACCTGCAACAATAATATGTATAAGTATTTAAAGATAATATAAAATACAAAAATATAAACAAAATGCAACCTTTTATATTATATTACATAATATACAATATTATAAATATTAAATAATATACTAATAAATTTAATAAATCAAACATTTAGTTAGAACACTACTTTTAGCTGCAAATAACAAAATTACATTTTCATTATTAATAATATCTTGCTCACATGATATTTTCATCAAATTCTCGAGACGATCTTGGGACATAGTTGTTCTTAGCTTTGTTTTTATAAGTTTCAATTTAGAAAATGTTCTCTCTACACTACAGCTGGTTACAGGTAATGTTATAGATAGTTTTAAAACTAAGTATAAATTTGGAAAAATATTAGCTAGTTTAGCCAAACAAAATAACTTAAATAGTTCCCTAGTACTTGCTATATTATGATTAACAATTTTTACAGAATCATCTTCCATACTATTATCACTATACGGCGTATAGTGATAATAATAATAATAATAATCATAATCAACTGTTACATTTTTGTTAAAATACTTAGGGAGTACAATACTGTTTTCTATTTCTGTAAAATTTTTACAAAATTCAATATATTCTGTTAATAATGCGTTTTTATCGATTAGTGTGTACATGGAACACAAAGCGTCAAAGGCATCACAAGGTACAATGTGTGGATTAGTTTGAACTTCTCGAATACGTCTAGATGAAAGAAGAGATAAGTCTTTAAGGGGTCCTATGTTGGTGCTTTCAAAACGTCCACTTAATTCTGTTAATAGAATATCCATTATGACATTGTATGTATCAATTTTAAATTTTTTCATTGGACATGATATAATTTCATCCCGAGATAGTTCACCTGAAATTAATATTATACTTTGTAATTTAGAACAAACATACTTTCTTAATAATTATAAAAATAAATGATATTTATTTTGAAAATATTATATACCTGATTTTCTTGGAACACGTTTCAGTCGACTAGATACAAGAGGTAAAAAGTCAACAATACTATTTTCAGCAAACTCATCTGTCCTTTTTAGTAATCTTTTAAATGAACAATCATTTCTAAGTTCTTTAATTTGGCAAATAATATTATCTAAAATATTTGTGGCCATAAGCATATCCATGTCTTGTGATTGCAGTTGGCGGGTAACAGGTTCAAGTATATCAAATATAGTTTTAAATACTAATGCTGTTAGAAGAAAACGTTGAGATGTAAGATATGATATCAAACCACTACAACTTGCACCAACTACTACATCAGCAGTTCCTTCTGTATCTTTAATTTGGTTTAATGTTTTTAAAACCGCATTGTGAAATTTTAAAACTACATTTAATGCTGCTGAATGAGAACTCCATCGAGTTGTGCTAACTCTCTGAACAGCATGCAACGGATTTTTTTTACCTCCCATATTATTACATTCAATTTGAATTTCTCTGAAAATCGCTGCTCTTTTTTTTGAACACCAAAGAAACACATAGAGAGTTTCTAAATTCCCAAATAAATCAACAGCGTTAGAGTTACAAGATACTGCTTGTTTTACTACTAAAGCCAAGCGATGGGAGTGACACCAAACAAATAATGCTCGCGGGTTTTCTGCTTTAATATAAGCTTGGAGATCTGTATAATTACCACGCATGTTACTAGCTCCGTCATAGGATTGACCAACCAACTCTTCCTTCCAATTCAAATTTTCAGCTTCCATTACGTTTACAAAAATATCAAATAAATTTTTTCCAGATGTAACTGGTGATTCTTTTACTGCTAATAGCCTTTCATGAACCTCGCCAGTAACTTCATCAGCATATCTATAAAACATAAATTAAATTAAATACTAATAAACAACATAACTGAGAACTTATATTAGTTATAATAATTGTATTTATTTACCGTATTATAAATGATATTTGTTCCTTACGAGATGCATCAAATGTAGTATCAATTGATATACTAAACATTCTTACAGATTTAATAAATGATCGTACTTGAAATGATATATCTTCGGCAATAGCTTCTATCAGCTGATTTTGTCTTTGCCATGAAACAAAAGATGTTTCAAGTTTTCCATTTTGTTGAATACGGTTTATGTGTTCCGCTAATGGTCCTGAATTTTTAGACATTAGCATAACTAAGTCTTTAAAATTACCCTTGGAATTTGAAGACCAATCCTCAAAATGTCCGCGAAATGCTAGGTTATGACGTGCCATGTATATAACAATGTCTATAAGCTCTAATAAAACGTGTCTATTCATTGCTATCTGAGTTTTTCTATTATTTTCAATCAAAGGTAAAATTGGCACATTTTTTTGACGTAACTTAAACTTTAAAGATGATGTTACATGATCTGGAGTTAATTCATGTCTTTGAATAGCAAATGAACAATTTTTCCATTTATTAAATCCTTCTTTGGTCCATGATTTTTCCAAATTACTATGTAAATTAGTTCCAAAAAGCATACAATGTATGCAAAATATTTTATTTTTGCTTACTGAATAAGATAACCAATCACGATGACATTTTGATTTATCAGATAAAATTCTATAATAATGTTTATCATTAAAACTTCTTTTTATTTTTTCTTTGTTAATTTCATATGGAAATATTTTATTAGGTAAATCATTTTGTAACGGTTGACTAGGACCAAATTTTAAAATGTAATCTTTAATTTTTGGTGACAAAAAAGACATTTTAGCAAAAATTGCAGGATCATTTTTAATTATATCCATATCCATCTCATCTAAAATAAAAATTATTATCAAAAAATTTTAGGTAAGTAAATAGTTTTTTGGGAAAATATAAATTTAATTGGGCTTTGCTATCTAGCAAATACAATTAAGTATCAATTTTAAAAAAACAATACACATATGATGAATAAAAAAAGGGTTAGTAATACTATCTGACAGTTGCATATACCAATAATCTATTATAAAACTAATAATATGCGAAGATACAAAACATTAAATATTCAAAATATATAAATAGGTAGGTACTTTAAAAAAAAAAGAATAAAATAAGTAGGTATATACCTTTATTTTTCAAATCTGAGTTTATCTCAGTGTCTTTTTGAAATTCACATTCAACCAAAGATTCTTTATTAACTGGTAGACTGTGATATTCGTTTAAATCATTGTCCACATCAGCAAGAACTGGAAATATGTATTAAATTAAAGTTAGTTGTATATCCAATAGGAATATTAATTATAAAAAGGTGTATAATATGGATATATCATAGATAAATACCTTTATTTTTCAAATCTGAGTTTATCTCAGTGTCTTTTTGAAATTCACATTCAACCAAAAATTCTTTATTAACTAGTATACTTTGGTCTTCATTTAAATCATTTTTAACAACAAGATCTGGAAATATATACTAAATTAAAGCTAGTTGTGTATCCAATAATACAATTGATCATAAAAACACTATGTGTACCTATCATTTGTTAATGTATAAGAATAAAAATTTATTATACAGTTATACAAGTTAGGAGACATACTTTTAGTTTGTAAATATGAATTAAATATAGTATATTTTTGAAAATAATTTTCATCAGAACATTTTTTACCAACATATTCTTTTATAACTTATATTGCCTATTTATCTTTAAATACTAGATAGTCTAAATATTCCAAATGAATAGGTACTATTGTACCTAATGGGATAAATTAATGTAATAAAACAATAGGTATGTTATAGTACAATAAGTAGTATGAGATATAATATATAGTATATAATTAACTAATAACTATTATAGCCATATTAATGTAATAACGATTTAAAAGATTTATATTTATTAATTAATAAAATTAACCTATAATAATATAAAATTATTTATTCTATATCTGTGTTTTTAACTCTTTAACTTAAAACAAAATAAAACATTTAAATAAATTAAGTAGGTACTTACTATTTTTTACATCAGGAAATTGGTGAAACAATTTGCTTTTTTTATTCTCGTTTCCAGAAAAAAACGATTTTATATCATGCGAGTTTCTTTTAATTTTTCGAACTTTACATGCGTTAATATGTCGACTCCAATTTACATCGTTCATTGATGAATTTAGTTTACCACAATCACATTTACAAACAGAACTCATGTTTTAGGTACTAATTAAATTAGTTTTAAAGGTTGATCTGTACTTTTTATGTCACAGTGACACAGTCTTTTTGAATAATATCTGGCTTATTATACAAAAGTCTAAGATTAAACTAGAGGAGTGAAAGCACAGTTGATTTTCAACGACAGTTATAAAATAGTGACTAGTGTTGTATCATAGTCTATACTTCTATAGGAATCTCTGGCTATTTTTGGATACTATTGTTGATTTATTGATAACATTATAGATGGACGGTAATAATGTAATATTGTAAAATACCTACTTTTAATAGTAGTGGGGTGGTCGTCGATAATCGGCGAATGTCTATTATATTCGTTTATGGTTTCTATTTATATTTTTATTCCGTCTAAAATGTTGGTATCTATATTATATATATTATATATTTATACAAAATATATACATTTAACATTATACATAAAATAAATAGACTTAATTCCGACTTAAATGTACAAGTAATAATCGATAAATCAGTATTAAGTATTAACACACAAAACACAATATTATATAATATTGCCATGTCTATGTAGATAATATAATATTTTATATTTATAATAAAAATAAACGTGCTTCAAAGTTAAATTAATAGTAAAAATGATAACTAAAAATATACAGCGTTCAATAATAGTTTATAAATTAGACTGTTCATTAAACAGAATTATTAAATTGGAAATATAACCTAATGATTAACTGGAGACTGCTGAGTAACTAACATACAGATTTCTGCACTATTAGTTGTTACTGTTACCATAAATGATTGTATTTTGTATTATTTAATTATTATGAATTATAATACCACAAAATATAACACACTCAATGGGCAATATTTATTACTTAATAATTTGTGATCCTATTCCTATTAATTTTCATTTTCAAGGACCCACCCCCTAGCCAAATTTTTATATGTATGGCAGTTGCCATACATAAACATGGGCTTCGGCGCCACTGTGTGTAACAATACATCGAAATCATATCCTAAAAATTTCGCATTAATATTAACCATATTTATGTAGTCTTATTACATTTCCTACTTATAATTGAAAACTACTTTGAATTATTAACTAAATAACGATTTTTACAAAACTTCCCTTTTTTATTCGGCATTCGTTACATAAAAACGAAATCGAGCATTCCACACCACATGTAGCTACAAATCTTTCCTCGAACGATTTTCCCAAAATAATGTTTAATACTTCACTGACTAAATAAAAAATGACTATGAAACATAACATAAAATAATATAATATAAAATATTCTTACATGATTCGGTATCCATAATACACTCGGTCTTCGTTTTTTAAATTAAAGAAAAAAGGAAAACTGTTTAGGTTTATCGAACGTGAATTGAAAAGATTTTATATTATATATGATATAGAAATAAATAGATGCACTTATCAGGACTGATGATAATCAAAAATTGGATGTACTTAAGAGGACTGTTGATCGCGTTATGATTTTAATTAAAATTACGAGTATTTTATTCATACCACTAAAATAATTTTTAGGGGGTATGGATGGATGCTATATAAGTGTAAACGATTCATATGAAATATTCGGCAAAGATGTTAAAGACGTATTTCAGGATATCGATGTTCTACGTATTTTATCTCACACAGTATATTCTTAAATTTAATAGTATAGTGTTCTTGAATGTAAAGGCTCAGTCAAACAGAACGCGGGCACTGTTACAATATTATCTATGATTACATTATCGTAGTTAAAAATAGTGCGGGCTGCCGCGGCGAAATGATGTCGATCGCCACGGTCTGCGGTCTGGTTATAAAATTTTACAGAGAACGCGGACGGTCACAAATTATTCATTCCTCATTATTCTTTCATAATGGCAGATGAGACTGAAAAATTAATTGATTTGGTGCATAATTATCCAAATTTATATGATTCTAGTCATGGTGAGTATATAAATACTGTAAAAAAAAAAAAAAGTGGAATGAAATTGCCGGGATACTCAATATGCCAAGTATAATATAATAATATAGTAGTAATTTAATATATATGTGTAGGTATTATATGTATAATATACGTATTTTATAAAATGAATAATACTTAAATAATAATATAATGAAATATAAGCCTAAAAATAGAAGTAATACAATATGTTAAAATAGATTATGTTTATTTATTTTTTCATTTTTATCAGTACTTATATTATTTTAAATCAATAGTAGGTATAATAATATATAGTAATATTGTAATAATATAGTTTGTACAAAAACGATTTTGAATGAAAAAATTTAAGTGTTACCTACCTAATAAGTAATAATAATGATTATTAGGTATATATTATAGTTAAAATAGTTATATTACCTAGTTACATAATTAGTTATATAATATAGTATAATATACACTTCATTCAAAAGAGAACATACCGCTTTCGCGCATGTCGACTGACGGCT
>NW_026083314.1:0-41193 GCF_020184175.1 Aphis gossypii
TTAAATGAATACCCATACCTATATAACTGAACGCAGTAACGTATATTATAATATTATAACACTTATAAGTTTTAAGTTACAACTCATAATGTTGAATACATAATATCAATTATGCATCCGTATTTTTCTAAGAGAAATCATTACCAAAGTGGTTTAAAATTTTAAACTTCAATACTATTCAGTTTTTACGGGGAAAAAAAATTCTTTATGTAGACGTAATTTTCATGGGGCGCATCGTGCATCTGCCCGGTTGCCCGGTAGGCCAGTACGGACCTGGTCATAGACAAGTATACAAGTATGTAGTAATCCCACAGTGTATCATGTCATAAGGTGACCAAGATGAGACTGTCGATGGCACGACTAAGTGTAGCTTATAAAATATAAATAATTAATTTGTAATAGCCATTGATTATATATACTATATTATAGTATGTTAGTAGGCTATAGTCTATATTCATTATTCAAGATACTAATATTATGTCTATCGAATTCTAATTATCAGAATTTTTATTTCTGTCACAATAATTCGTTGAGACGCCAGACGGTCGTCCGGTACGGGCCGATGACGAAAAACGCGAGTGCTTGAATGGAGTAAGGGAAGCCGCGTTGTGCCGTTTTACGCCACTAGGGAATAATTCGATAATAATTAGAAAAATTATTTTACAATAATTTCACATGCTAAAAATTGTTTTGCGCAGAACAACTTTACTCCTTCGATATTAACAAAAAAATTACCAAAATTTTACATCCATATAAAGAAGAAATTTATCTGTGTCGTAGCGTCGTTATTTTTTTGATAACTACCTAATAATTTTTAATAATTAATTAAAATACTAAGGAATAAGGCCGGCCGCGCACCAAAAGAGCAAAACTGCTTAAAGCAGACTGAGGCAGCTTTATTATGACTAATTAAAAATAGAACACATGTAATTCAGTGAAATCCGCACACTGATAAGTCATAGTCAAAACAAAACATTTTTGCTCTTCAGTCAATTCTAGTCATGACTAATCGTGTTGTCTCGAAATAGAACATGCTCTATTCTGTCAGTCAAAACAAAACTTTTTTTATCAGTCAAGCCGCCAGTTTTTCCAGTATCACATGGGAAACTACCTAGTTGGATACCGCACCCGTTGCAGAACGATCGCTCATTAATATAATATTATATATTAATATATAAATTTTTAAATTTTTTTATACGTAATACATTTTGTATACCTATATAATAAAGGTAATTATAAACATATATCCACATAATATATTAACAAATAATAAACATATGACGTATTATTTTTAATTATTCTACTCAGTCTTTACTATGACCACTGAAAATATAGCTGGAAACACTCATAACACTTGTTCGACAAAGATCTTCCATCTATAATTATAAAGATAAACAACATAGTAACCGAGATGTTCAGGAAAAATTATGGACAGATATCTCCAGAATACTAAAAGCTCCAGGTAGGTACCTATAATATTTTATAATAATATAATTCTAGGTTTCGCAGCTTTACTCCTTCCTGCTCAAGCCCTTACGTTATTTTGAACTATTTTATGTTTTTATATGAAATCAAAATTTTTACTTATTACCTAGGTATATTGTACAAAATAATGCGACACGGCCTGGGCATGCATATACTATATTTTAATAGTAGGTATACACCGCTGAGCCGAATATATTATCAAACATTTTTAGATTTTTATATTTTTTTACTTTTAATAATTCACTTTTTCAATTTCTATTATAATGGTATGAAATATGTCTGATACACACTACATAGGTAATTAAACAAATAATTTAGTAAAGTAAATAGGACAAAATAAAATTGATCATTGGTCAATATATTTTTATAAAAATAAGTAGTAAATTATATTGAATAATTATAAAATAAAAGTATAAAAAAAATAAAATAAAGCACTTCAAATCTACTCAACTTATCTATCTATCTCAACTTACTTTTTAACCTTATATTTAAAAAAAAAAATATCAAATGTATTCATATTATCATAATTACATTACATTTTAAAAGTTAGAACTAGAATTATTTTTTTAAACTAAATATCTGTCTTGCCAAGGAACTGAACCATTTTCTGAATTGAAAAAATCCATAAACTTATTACGTTGTTCGATAGCAGCTATAGAAGATCTGTTATGATGAACAATATTTGCTTCGCTTCTTATTTCTGTTTGATAATGATTATTTTCAATTTCATTATGAATTTCTGCAAGGTTTACTTCCCTTGTCATAATTAAATTATGCAGTACACATATCGCTTGAGTTATTTTAGTAGCTTTCTCGGGGCCAACTAACATCTTATTTTCCAATACATTAAATCGTTTTACCATTATCCCGAATGCACACTCTACTATTCTACTAGCACGGGATAAACGATAGTTATAAATACGTTTTTCATTTGTTAACTGTCTGCGAGGGAATGGCCTCATTAGGTTTGGTAAAAGTGGGTAAGCTTCGTCCCCAACAAATACAAAAAGGAAGTCTTCGTTTATATGCTGGTCAATTTTTTTTGGTGCAGGCAAATTTAATTTATTATTAATTAATTTTTTACCAAATAAAGATTCTTTTAAAATCCCACTGTCGCTAGATCGACCATAATCATCAACGACCAACGTCTATGACAACAAACTTTGCAACAAAGTTTTGATCTTTTGGTGTGCGGTCGGCCTAAGGATAATAATCCATTATAGTCTAAATACTTAGTAAATAAGTATTAACTAATAATAGTTCGTAAATAGATACGAACTCAATAATTATAATTCGGTATGCAATATAAAATATTAGTTAATAATTACTACTTATTACTAAATGCTTATGAATTAATTTTTAACCTGACAATTTTCGAAAACAAAGGAAATATGTATAAAATAATTTCCTTTCTATTTTATCGTGTACCTATGTTATCTTATAGGCTATAGGTATAACTGTATAATGTATAATCATAATTATTTACTTAGAATAAAATACTCAAACACCGCAAGTAATAGGTAACACGAGGGTAAAATAGTTAGAATATGAAATAGTTAATTAAAAATACATATTGTAATAGAAATAATAATAGGCATTACATAGCTATTACACATGAACTTATTGATATTTATACACGTCCAGGAAAATGCTTCCAGATTACTCATATGTTCGAAGATCGGGTAAGGTAAAGTAAATTTAGATAGCGGTGCTTAGATAAAAGATAATTGCCAATAATTGCGATAAGCCACGGACCAGACTTCAATTAATAAAAGTAGTCGGCTATCTAGTTTATTGTATACATATATCTGTGATTGGCATAGTGACATGGTGTTGGCTGGAAGAAGCATAGATAATATATTATCTATGGGAAGAAGTATCACAGATTATAATCTGTAAGTATCAAATGATTTGTCCTTTCTATCACTCCACCAATCAAATAAAAACCTAGAAAAGTGAACTTTTGTTAGGTTATGTTCAAACAAAAAAAAATTATGATATCACATATCTCCACCGCACGGACTAAAATATATCTTAGTAAAATAATATGTTACTCTCAACTATAGAGTCATAGAGATGCACCCACCACAAGCTATATTTTGAAAAATAATTATATAATAATTTTTTAATATTGATTACTTGAAGGATGCTAGACTTAAAGGGAAGCATCAAAATCTAATCATATTCCTAGGAATATGATATGTTAATTAGGTATTTTTTCTATTAAGGAAATAGACTAGGTAATGAATACTAGTGTGTGATTTAGTTTTTATATGTATAACAAAGTATAGAACATTGTATGACTATGTTAATATTTTTTTTATTATCTTCCAATGTTTATAATACACAATGATAAAAAACTCAAACATAAAATTTAGATACAATATGTATTAGTATTGAATAATATAATTTAAATAAAAACATTTTTTTTTTTTTTTAATATAAACATTTTTACATTCAAATTTAAATTATTATTAAATTATTTTTTTCTGAATATCTCCGTAAATCTAAAGACGATATGAACGAGCTCCTTAAAAATTTGAGAATGAACATGACTCCAAAAGCGAAAACGATGAACTTCAACAAGCCGAAATTCAAGACGCAATGAGTGAACTAGAAATAGGAACGATTAATCTAGAACAAACAAATGGTTTGATAAATAATTTGAATAGTGATCAATAGGGCCCGGATTTTTATGCAAATGCATATTCTTCTACATTTGACGTATAATAATTCTGATTAAATATCTTGACGTTTCGTAAAACGTAGATTCTACTGTTAATTTTTAATTTTGCATATTTTTGCATATTTGCATCAAAATGCATAATAATTGCATATTTCGGGGTAATTACATAAAATGTGCATATTTAACAAATACTTGCTAAAATATTTTAAATTTTACTCAGAGTTTGATATACATGCCGACTTTCCCGATCGCCGACGTTCCTGACAAATATAATTCGACCGATTAAAACAAAATATTTTATTAAAGGGTATTCCGCGACAGATAAATAGACGTTTATAGACATTATCTTATAGATAAATATATATATTATAATATAATATAATATATATTATATTATTAAAATAAATTGAGTGAAGGAGGACGAGGTATTGAATTTGCTAAAGTTAAGCTATCGGAAGTATTATCAAAAAATCCCGGATTATCACAAATAAAAAAAAATTCTGAAATTATAAGTGGAGAAATAGAAAACGACGATGAAGACCTTGCAGAGTTGTCACCAGAAGATATTTTTTGTTTCAAATATGCACCAATTGTGTCAGCAGATGTGGAAAGAAGTTTTTCGAAATACAAGGTAATGCTACGCGACAATCGTAGAAGTTTTCAATTTGATAATTTAAAAGCACATTTTGTTACATCATGTTGGTACTCATTCAATAATTAATACAAATTTTTATGATTTATACACATTTTAAAAAATGATATTTAAATTGTATTTTTTTTTCACTTAATACCATATTTTTTAATTTTTGTATTTTTAAACAATAAATTTTTTTGCATATTATTTGCATATTTTTGAATTTTTGAGTGCATATATATGTGCATATTTAACAAAAAAATTTGCATAAAAATCCGGGCCCTAGTGATCAAAAAAAAAATATTTAACTTTATTAAAAAAGAACTACTGCTTGAAAATTAAAAATTATGCGGCGCTTTGTATCAGGAGTTGGTGGCACTGGAAAATCATGGTTAATCAAAACTATCAAAGCTTATGTAACTATACATCTCCAAAAAAAGTAGCTATAACTACTCCAACCGGCATATCAGCATTTAATATTGAAGGAATGATTATTCATCGTTTGCTTCAGCTACCGGTCGAACACGGTCATACCCCTTCCTATAGGCCGTTATCTTATAATGTACTTCAAGCTATAAGACATTATATAAAATACGTACTACTTTTTTTATAGATGAAATAAGTATGGTTTCTAATATAACACTACTTTATATACATTTAAGATTATGTGAAATATACAATAGGATCTACTTCAACTACCTCCAAAGAAAGGATGTAGGATGAATGATCTCCATTTAATCAAATTGATTCGAAATTATTTACTTAATATACTAACTCATTAGGAACAGTTAATTTATGGCAAAATCGTTTTACTCATGACGAACTTACCCAGAACATGAGACAAAAACATGATCCCATTTATGTAGGTATTTTAGAAAGATTAAGGGTTAATAATCTAAGTTCATCTGACATAAACATTTTAAAATCAAAACAAATAAAGTTTAAGGGGACCACTAAAAAAGACATCATTATTGAGCTAAATGAGTTAATAATTGAGTTGCCACAAGATACCTTATTCTACTCTAAACAAAAAACCATTGCACAGTCCTAAATGAAGCTATACTTTCTTTATTGCCAAATGAAAATGTATGATTAGAAGCTATTGATTATTTTGACACTAAATCTAACATGAAATCCAAAGCAACAAAAAAAAATATCATTTCTTGATGATGACAGTTCAAGGACGGCCGAACTAGAAAAACGGATAAGTATTAAAGTTGACTGTAAAATAATGCTGCTAAGAAATATGATGTCATCAATGGATTAGTGAATAGAGCAATCGGAATAGTAGTAGTTATACAAAATGGATTTGACTTGAAACCAGAAAAAGTTGTGGTTCAATTTGGAACTCAAATTTATAATATTGAATGCGTCACTGGTAAATTTGAAGTTTTTCCAGAGGATTACATATTTAGAAAACAATTTCCAATAAGCATTGCTTACGGTATAACAATTCATAACAGTCAAGGTATGTCACTAAATAAGTGTATAATAGATGTAGGAAACACAATATTTTCTTGTGGGCAAACATATGTAGCGTTATCGAGAGTTTCATCGTTGAGTGGATAATATTTAATTGATTTTGATCCAAGCAAACTTAAATCCCAAACTGCTGCTATAAAAGAATACATTAGGTTAAGATGTATTTATAAGCCGGATCTAAAACCAATTCAAATAAACTTTAAAAATGTTTTTATTCCGGATTGTAATTGGGTAGATAATTCCAACACTTTAGTTCAAAGCTTAGACGTTTCACAACATTTGCCTATTCTAGACGTACCAGGTTTTATCAATTCTGATGGTATGATGGTATCTCGTGTTATATGAATTCTACATTGCAAGTATTATTTTATTGTTGAACGATATAAAAAATAGTTCTAATTATTCAGAACTACAAAACCTAGAATTTTTGTATGCGTCTAATAACACTAAATTAAACTCATCTCATTTGCGTAGGAGTCTTGGCCAACCTTTCAGTGATAATCAACAACAAGATGTAGCCGAATTTGTTGATACTTTATTTCAAACATATGATTCAATAAAAAAATATTTTAGACATCAAATTGACGTAACATTAACTTTCTCAAGGTGTTATTCAATGAGAGTTCAAAGCACACCCAATAATATTGTACATCGTAATATACCAAGAAATAACTATAAAATAACCATTCATTCTTTGTTTGATGAATTTTCAAAATCAGTTGAAATAAATGCAGTTTAATGTCCCAGTTGCAATACATGTTGTACTTGCTATGGGCTATGAGATATCTATAAGATATCTACGAGATTACAAGGCTAAGTTAGTATGACCATGCCTCGTGTCAAGGGTAATGCGGATGCTACTATGACCATGACACGTGTCGGGATAGTAAGCGCACCAATAATTACAGTGCACTAATGATGCATTTGAGATGTTATTGCACGTTCTCAAATTCGTGTCCGAATTTGCAACAACAACAACAAGGACACCTGGTTTTATCCAGAAGACGACAACACGACGTAAACAAGAGACGCACCACAATATATAAGGGAGCTCGAAGACCAGCAACGGCAGATGTACCAAAGCTATCAACAACTGAGCACTTTCACGTCACTCAGCCACTTATTTATTTGTTACATGTATTTTGTTTGTATGCAATAAAACATATTACGTTATTAAGTTTAACTTTCATTCAAATTAACCATTTGGATTCAAATCTGATACTGGCACGCAACAATTTGGCGCAGTCGGTAGGATTCACTTTTCAAGGAGGCAAACCGTCAAAGGCTACCATCAACAAGGAAGATTGCGCAGTCTACCTCGTTGATAACTCCAGAAGAGAAGACCATTCAATTCAATTTTGCAGAAAGTATCAGACAGGATGACAACATCAACGAACGTCGCATTATTGTGAGTGAATAGTTAATTAAATTATTACACGGATATATGTTACAAAAATATAAAACCTAAGAAATATCATTTAAGTAACTGAATATATTTAAGTAGGTCGTAAAAAAACTATTTAGGAATTTTTTTTTGATTATTAAAGGGCAATTGATTTATTTGAATTATTATTGAGAAATATTGAGTTATTATATTATTATTGAGGGAATATTGAGTTATTTGAGTTATTATTGAATTATTATATTATTTTGAGGGCATATTGTTGAATTATTGAGATTATTATTGAGAATTATTATTGAGGGCATATTGTGAATTTTTGAGATTATTATTGAGAATTATTATTGAGGGCATATTGAGTTATTTGAGTTATTATTGAATTATTATATTATTTTGAGGGCATATTGTTGAATTATTGAGATTATTATTGAGAATTATTTTTGAGGGCATATTGTTGAATTATTGAGATTATTATTGAGGGCATATTGTTGAATTATTGAGATTATTATTGAGAATTATTAAAGGGCATATATTATTGAGATTTATTATTGAGTTATATTATTATAGTTGATTGTAAAACGTATCAAATGAGTGTGAAAGCAATTTATGGAGAACACAGGTACATCTCCTTTGGAAGTAGCTAATCCATCGAATAAGACGTCTTTAGAAACTCCAGATTTGAGTTTAGATGTATTAAATAAAACCCAACAGTTGATCAATTTGGGAATTGATTTAGTAAAATTCCTAGCCCTACTGAAAGCCCGAAAGAACGCCCTAGTCTATTTAGAAGCCCAAGTGAACGCCAGAGCGCTAAAATAAAACACAGCTTAGCGAGAAGTTCAAGTTTAGACAATAAAAAGGTTACACGTAGCAAGGTTACGGACGATTTTAAACACACTGAGTTAACGTTCGGGAGAAAACCGCGTGTAAAGAAAATGGTTACCATAAAATTAGAGGAAGCATTTAAGCTTATACCTATGTGTACGGGAGAAGACGATATCTATCCGTTCATAAATGCATGTGATATGGCAGTAAATTTGGTTGAAGAAAAATGCGCACCAACTTTAGTTAAATATATAACAACTAGGTTATGTAGTAGAGCATTAGAAATGATAAAATATAAAAATGTTACTAAATGGGTATACATTAAGAATTAATTCATATAATTATGATGATTATTTATATGATTTGAAACAGAGTATGCAAGTGTCGCATAAATTAGCAAGAAAGAAGTTAATTGAACACAAAGTAAAAAGTAAGGAGCGATATGACAAAAATGAGAATCCTGTAAATATATACGTGAAAGATTTAGTACTTTTAAAAGATAACGCACATAAAAACAAACTTTTATTCACTATGGTCCTACCATATGAAGTAATTGAAGTAATAGGAGATGAAAATATAGTTATACAACGTGGCCGAAGAGGCATTACCATACATAAAAATAATGTTAAACACTATTATGTCATTATAATACTGTTTAATAATACTTGTTTAAAAACAGTATTATAATGATATAGCAAATAATTAATCAAATATAAGATTATAGTATTAATGAATAAATTTAATGAAGGTTTGTGAAATAAAAAAGAATTAAATAAATAGTAATGAATAAACTAGGTATTAATGACGAGTTAGAATGTAAAAAAAATAAGGTCAATGTTACGATACATATTTCGTATGACTAAAATCAAAATTATAGTTTGCACAAATTTAAACTGCAAAAACGTAGAGTAGGTATACGGAGGAAGAGAAAGTAACTATACTAAAACAATTTCATGATCTAAGAATGGATGTAGAATTTACTAAACATAATATATTTAATCATATTAACATAAAAAAAATCAACGATATGAAAACTTAATAAAGCATTTTAAAATATTATTATTAATTTTATCCTATGTGTAGATTCAGTTATTCAGTTATTTAATTTGGTATGTGGGTAGAACGTAATGTTCGTGTGTAATGTTAATTAATTATTCACGAATTTATTTTATTATTTTAATTGTACTAATCAAGGTGAAGGAGATTTAAAATATGTATACATATATAAAAAAAATATACTATACTAACATACTTTATATTGTATTCTTAATTGATTTAAAATTGATATAAAATAATTATATATTAAGTTACCAATGTAAAACTGAAATTGTAAGTGTAACTGAGTGCATTAAGAAAAATTGTAAAGATTTCTGTCTTGCAGACATAAACCTTTTTTTTTTGTGGAGAGGTGTTATGGGCTATGAGATATCTATAAAGATATCTACGAGATTACAAGGCCAGGTAAGTTAGTATGACCCAGAGGCGTGCCCAGGATCAAAATGTAGGATAGGCCCGGTTATAATTATTTTAGTTTATATATGCACAATACACATTATTTTTTTTTTTTTAGAAACTTAATTATATTTTTAAATTGAATTAGAAAAAATGATTATAAAATAATATAATACAACACAATTTATTCCTCCTATTTGACTTGTTAATAATACTTAAAGTTACATATTAAAAAATAAAATTAAGTTTTTATTTAACTGAATAATTTCTAAATGAATGCAAATGAAACAATAGTTTTTTTAATTATAATTACATAAAAATATAAAATATAATAATTAATTAGTGAATTGAAGTCTTCGATTTTTCAATTTAGCAAACTCGTCAACAATCTTTGTAGGATCCTGAATTAATTCAAAACTTAACTCCCTCTCAATAGAAATTAACGCTAAATTATGAAGACGTGTAGTAGACATAGATGTTCGTAAATAAGTTTTTATCTTTTTCATTGTTGAAAAACTTCTTTCGGCCGATGCTGAACTTACAGGTATAACTATCACTCGTTCAATGACTTTTTTAATTTCTCCAAATAACTGCCCCATAATGCATATTTCGTTGTAAAAATCTATGATATTTTTACAACTACTGTACATATTTTTTGCTAATTTGCTTTGACTTATTACTTGGTCAGAGAAATAATTATCATCTCCATAATAATTTATACACTTTAAAACAAAATCATCATTTAAAAAGTTTGTCGATATCGGATTGACTACTGAAATAGCAGTTAAAAGTTCTGAATTGTTATTAAATCTTTTTTTCATTTCATTCAACATATTATCTATTACTGTAAAATACATAATTCGCAATTTTTGAGTCGTAGTTTTATTACATTTTAAGGGACCGGTTTAATGTGTGATTTACCGATAAACGGCTGGTCCTATGTGCGATCTACCAATAAATGGCTGGTCAAATTTGTGATTAACTTGCTATAATGTTGCTTGATATATTCATACTGCAAAAGTATTTTTTAAATCTGATAAAAAATCGTCAAATATTTGTGTTTGTACCGGGTGGCATGACCGCCACCATTCTTCTTTAAGTTGGCGGTCTAATAGTGGAGATGCACCATTAACTTTTATATTATATTTGGACTTGACTAACTTCCACAATGACTCTATTGTTTGAGTATGAGCTCCAGTATTTGGATCTACAAAATTTTCGGAATGATTTACAGTTTGATGAATAAATCCATGATCCTTCAGAGAACTATATGCTCGCCACTGATCGCTGTGAATCGTTGTACCAATTTCTACCTCTCTTTCTATTATTGGTAAAGTGTTTGACGATCCCTCTTTTCTACAATGAAAAATCGACGTTCAGTTTTGTTGTCTTTATTACAACACAAACCAAATACCCACGGTCCCTGTATTCTATTTCCATAATTTCGTTGATTATTTTCTACCGGAGCTTCATTTTCATTATTTGAAGTTTCGTCACTATCTTCATGTGGTTGTGGGTCATAATCACCACGTTGTAAGCGACCGCGATTATATATTTCGTTTCCCTTGAAAGAGGGATTCATCTATTTGTACAATGTAACCAGGACCTCCCATTTTTGGTCTTTTTGAAAACTGATCAACAACCACGTCACGGCACAGATTGTACCAGTCAATTACAGTGGATTTACTTCTACCTGTCCACAAAACTGCATTATGCACTGGTATCATATATACCCAATACCAGACAAGTTCTATTATTTCTGTTAGAGCTAAATTACTATGACATTTACCATTAAGGTCTGTGTAAGTAAAAAATGGATGTCCTGCGCGAATTGACTGATATGTTTGGCATCCTTTTTTAGTACACTTCATAGTCACAATTTTTTTAAAAGTACCGTCCGAATGTCTTTTTTTACTAGTCCTTGTTGTTTCACGTAATTGTCCACCATATTCTTTTTTGAACAAACCAAGCGATTGTTACTTAAAAGGTTTTTACTTTTTAAATATTCAACGCATTTCAATTCATCAATAATTATATTTCTATATAAATACCCCATTGTTGTAGTAGAATTCATTTTAAAATTTAAATCGTTACAAAACTATAGTTACAAAAAAAAAAAAAATGGAAAAAATTCACCAACAAACGAAATGACACAAATGAACTCTAAATGGTAACTGAATGTTTAAATGATGTATTTTAAAAATACAATACAGTCGTAAAATCCATATCATATCGATAATTATTTAGGTTTAGCACTATAGTATAAAATATAGGTATTTTATCGGTAGATCACACGTTCTACCTACAACGCTTTATCGTAGATACTAGATAGCCGTTTATCGGTAGATCAAACATTGGACCGGTCCCCATTTTAAGCCAATTGTTGACGTAATTACATAATCACTTAATGTACTATTAATATTTTTCTGTCTTTTTTTCATAATTATCCATAGAGATATTTAAATTTGAAGCCATAATTTGAGCTTTTTTATAAAAGTTATTGAAAAATTCATCCAAACGTAAACTTTGAAGCTCTTTTATTGTAGCATCAATTAAATTTAAACACTTAATTATATCAAGAGAAGAAGATTGTAAATGTATTGAAAGTACGTTGATAGTTGATAAAAGGTTATCAAGAAATGTTAAAATAAATAATACGTCAAACGATCGAAATTGGTTTAATAATCCTTTGGCTTCCACGGCCTCTTTTTTTTTGAGCTACTTGACAGTTGTGATAAAGCTTTTATGACATTTTCAAAACGAATTAAAAAAAAATGAATACCTTTATATTTTGCAACCCATCTAGTATCACTATGTTGAGGGACTTTTAAAATTGTTTCACAATCTTTTTGGACATCAGAAAATATTTTATAACGTAAAGTTGAACTCGATTGAAATGCATAAATTGCTTCAAGCAATCCAATCGTATTGTCAACAACCTCAACTGATTTAGCAACATCGACCAAAACTAAATTAAGCCGATGTTCATAGCAATGTATATAAGGGCATTTGTTTTTAGAAAGTTCTCTAATTTTTACTTGTACGCCATTGGTAGAACCAGACATTACTGATGCACCGTCGTAGGATTGACTTATACATTTTGTAATATCTAAACCAACTGAATTTAAAAATTCGATAATAGAATTAGTTAGGCCTAGTGCATCTAATTCTTCTACTTGTACAAATCCTAAGAACCTTTCTTTTATAGTTAATTTATGTACTTATCTGATTCATATTGACATTTGTTCAAATGTTGACGCATCAAGGCTTCATCAACAATTGAACTATAAACCGAACTACCTTCATTCACTTCTCTAATAATAGTTTGTAAAATGACATTTGAAGACGCAAATAAAATATCATTTTGGATTTTATTTGAAGTATACTTAGCATTTTAAGGTAGGGACTTTAAATTTATATTAAACTTTTCATTTTCCAAACAAAGTAAATCTAATAGTTCTTTAAAATTACCTTGATTTTTTGTAGTTTCTAAGTCGTGTTCGTCTTCATTTGAATATTCGATTATATTATTGTGACCACGTAAACCTATATCCTGTCGTGCGCAATACAAAACTGAACGAATTACACTTTTTAATACTTCTAGATTTTTATTTATATTCTCTTCGACATGACTATTCATTTGAGTCGTAACGACGTAACAGCTCCTATACTTTTTGATGATATATAACCTTGATGTTTGGCTAACGATGTTTTATGCGAATCTGCCGAGTTATGTTTTTTTGCCATACCCGAAATATTTTTCCAATTATTATATCCTGTGGCTATTAAAATATTTTGATGCTTTTCACGAGATATAGAACTAGTAAAATGACGACAAAAAAAAACAGAAAATTGCATCCAATTGAACAGAATATTCAATCCAAGGATAAACTTTGTACCACGAACTTTGAAAACTACGTTGTTTTTCACAAATTTTACGACGTGGAAAATTGATAATCGGCTGAATAGGTTGTTCATCACTATTTAAGCTAATATCAAGCACATTTAAGCTAGACGACTCGTTAGAAGTTGAGGTAACATTTAATTTTAACATTTTTGTTTGTGGTTGATCTATTGTACTATCATCATCGTTCAATGTCCTTGTGGGTTTCGGAATAGGTTTAAAAAACTGGCTAATCATATTTTTATTTTTATTTAATTATTAGTCAAGTTATAATCAATATAAAATAAAAAAGTACTTAGGTTATTCTAATAGTGTACACAAACAACAACAGACAAAATGAATAAAACGATTTCCTCGATCGGCTCGGTTACACACAAGTCACTATAATACGTCTACACAGTACACACTGTAATAAACTAATAAATTATTAATACCAAAAAATAACATATTTTGTAAACCATATTCATTATCTTATATCAAATGACGATTGTCGGCAGTGAAAGGCCAGTGCGAGGAATGTTTAAATAACTCACTTCGGATGTATTATTGTCTATTATTTACTATTTTTAGCCGATAAGCAGTACTGTGGCTACAATTGTTTGCGACGAAGGAAAGAATTATTAATAACGTATAAATGCTTGCCATAAGTGGGTTATAAATAAATAATCTTTGTTCCAAAATCATTCAATTACATATCGTATTATGAACCAAAAAAATGTATAAAATTATGTTTCTTGAAAAATATTAATTATTATTATTTGAAAACAGGGTAGACCTGGGCCTACCAGGCCTACCTGCTGGGCACGCCACTGGTATGACCATGCCTCGTGTCAAGGGTAATGCGGATGCTACTATGACCATGACGCGTGTCGGGATAGTAAGCGCACCAATAATTACAATGCACTAATGATGTATTTGAGATATTATTGCGCATTCTCAAATTCGTGTCCGAATTTGCAACAACAACTACAAGGACACCTGGTTTCACCCAGAAGGCGACAACTCGACGTAAACAAGAGACGCACCACAATATATAAGGGAGCCCGAAGACCAGCAACGGCAGATGTACCAAAGCTATCAACAACTGAGCACTTTCACGACACTCAGCCACTTATTTTGTTTGTTACATGTATTTTATTTATATGCAATAAAGACATATTTCGTTATTAAGTTTAACTTTCATTCAAATTAACCATTTGGATTCAAATCTGATACTGGCACGCAACATACTCATCACCAAAATATTAAGTTAACAAACACAAACCAATATAATGCTACAATTATTACTCTGGTCCAATATTTCCAAAATAAAATTAATAACCTAATAATTAATCAAGTTTCAACTACAAAATTAAAAATTAATTCAATCTATTATCGAGTGCATTCAGTTATATGTCATCATGGAGAACAAATGACCGAGGGCCATTATACAAACTCCATAAGGCATCAAAATAATTGGATAAGGTGTAATAATACTCAAATAAAGTATGAACGGTGGCCTCGGGGTAGGGGGTAAAGATATTTACATTATATTAATGGAAAAAAATAATTTCAATTTTAAATATTTAATATATAATAATACACATAATATAACATTATAATATTTAATAATAATGATTACAATAACAACAACAATAATAATAATAATAATAACATAAAAAAATTTAGTAATATCCCAACAAAAACACTACGCCAAACCCCGTGTAAAAAAACGCTCAGTATTAAAAAAAAAAAAACCACCTCAAAAAGTTGTGGTATCATTTTATAGCTATGTATTTAAACTATACAGTTATAAAATGATATCACAACTTTTTGAGTTAGTTTTTTTTATACTGAGCGTTTTTTTACACGGGGTTTTGGCGTGTCGTTTTTGTTGGGATTATATAATAACAATAGTCAATACGTCGCATATTACCTACATTGGGTCAACTGCCTGCTAAATAATTGCATAATATAAAATAAAAACCATAGGTAATTCATTCATAAATAGTTATAGTTATAAACAAATCAATGGTAATACTGACTTATCATATTTTATAAAAAAAGTTTTAGAACGAATATTCATAACATTTAATTATTAATTAATTCAATATGTAGGTATTAGAAATAAAATAAAAAGCTTAAGGTGCTATATTCATAACAAATAAATACGTAAGTTTTAAAGTAATTATATTTATATAATTTATCATAATAAATATAATAATAATTATCATACTACAAGTTACAACTATTGTAGTACTTACTTATTTTTTGGGAATGCCTGGCCTTATTGGTAATCCTCGATCAAACCTAGAATCGATTATTTTTGGAAGTAATGAATCCATGTAAAATCGAGTAACAAATGGTTTAATTTTTGTGTTCCAAAATGATTCGCCTCTGGATATTTTGTCTATTACAAAACCTGCCAATATCATAATTCATAAATATTTAAAAACAATTGTAGTAACCCATCGCTCTCACCGCTGGGTTGGTACACGTTTCTTTTACGACGAGTGCACGTTCGCTGCTACTTGGAGTGGAAGAGGTTGAAAAGATGTATATAATAAATATAAAGACTTTATTGATTTATAAACGTTAAGTTACAACTGTTTATTGAACTGTATCAAATTAATCAATATATTTATTATAACTAGAAGTTTTTCGACGGAATAGTATTCTACCGGTGAGTAAGTGTTGTGAGAACGTCTTCCTAGAGGCTTTGGGTAAGCATGGGTGAAACGTTGTGTGTAAGATTTGTAAGACTTCTCTGATCAGAGCTTATGAATGGCTTCTATTTATATGGAGACATGCCCTGCTTAGGATAGGATGATTGACGTTATAGAAAACTGCTACAATAATCTAAATCGATGTTTACCAATGAGAAGGCCCGATGAGTGGCCTATTCCGGTGGCGTGATGTTATGTTTGACCTTTTGCACTATAGGCTTTCCGTACCTACGTCAGCTTACTACACAGTTAATAATAACTATATAATAATCTGATTACCTTTGGGACTCCATACTACAAAATAACAATATTTCTTTTCGGAAATATTAAGTTGACCCTGTACTTGGAAGTAATAATTGTCAGTTTTTTTTAAAACAAGCTTTCCGTTATAATCGGTCACATATTTTAATTTTTTAAGAGTACCTAACCGCTTCCTGTGGTGTATATTCTTTAATACTTGACGAACATTTAATTTGGGCGTAGCCCGTTTCGACCAAAAATGACCGTCCCCGTTTCGCCCGGGTACCTACCCGTTTCGCCCAAATTTTGTTTTTATACGATTCCCGTTTCACCCAGAGTAGTTTAGACCAATTTAAAATTAAGTTGGCAGTAGTTCAGTCAAATATTATATTTTAGGGAACGTTATAAAACTTATAGTAATTAAATTACGGTAATTGAGTTAAGAAAATAAAGCTAAAAGAAATATCGTTTATAAATGATAATATATAAAATTGATAGCAGATAACACATAAGAAATCCAGTCGTTATCGAATTGAAATCGATCAAAATCTATAAAGCGCACCGAAAAAATGATGACAACGAATTATGAATGCACTACATAATCACCGTAGCTTATCTTTTCTAATATTAAAGGTACCTAACCAAAAACAAATAACATACCTACTAACAACTTATAAAAGTAATGAACAAAAAAAGATTATAAGCTTTGATCGTAGTGCGTATAATATGTGACATCGACGTGTAAACATATCACGAATTTTATTAAAATGGCTGTGTTTTTAAAAAGTAAAAGAGACAAAGATATTGTTATATACTCTTTCAGTTAAGTCCGAAAGATATATTTGTTGTAAAAGAGTTCGTTCACTTACGGGTTGTAATTCAAACACTTTACAAAATCTGTTTAAACTTAAAGAAAATATTTTATTAATTATTTTAATATAAGAATATTTCAGACAACACAGTATTGTATGAATCGGTACTACTTCACGACTGACTCTGCTTATTCTACGTTCTTGTCTTTGCGACGCAGTAGCTTACAAAAATGCTTACATAATGCTTACACTACTATATTATTGTTTAATATGCTTACTAATCTAAAGTGTGTGCAAGGGTTCTTAACAATATGGTAATGTTTAATAATTATAAATACAATTTCGGTTCAAATAACGTAAATACATGTGAGGTTCGTTGGCGTTGTGTAAAACGTTCGTGTTCTGCCACGTTATATACCTTTGGTTCTAAAGTTGTAAATGAAGAAAATATTTTATTATCAGATCAAGATCGCCACAATCATATGCCATGCAATGATTCAGATATAAACCGGCAAATGGTGAGTACAACTTGTAAACGAAAAGCTTCGGAAGAACTTTTTATACAACCAAAAAAAATTATTTTAAAAGAATTAGCACAGACTACTCAACTTGCTGATGGCCTAACATCAAACGATTTTAATACAATTAGAAAAGTAATTTATAGCAGTAGTCGTAAAGTTCTTCCTGTTTTGCCAAGTAATATAATCGAAGCACACATGGCTTTAAATACATCTGAAACTGTAACCTCAAAAAACGAACCATTTGTTTTAATAAATAATCAAGAAAAAAATGTTATTATTTTTTCTTGTAAGACTAATTTAACATTTTTAAGTACAGTGGACACAATTTATATGGATGGAACTTTTCAATATTGTGCGCGATTTTTTACACAAATGTTTACCATTCATGGTTTTCAAAATGGACATTATATACCGTTAATTTTTTGTCTACTTCCCGATAAAAAGTGTGAAACATACTTCTATACGATTAACGCAATTATTGATAAATGTAAAGAAATTAATTTAAAATTTTCACCTAAATATATAACTATTGACTTTGAACTGGCTATACACTCAGCTGTTAATGAAATATGGCCTCTGTCAAAGAGGGTTGGATGTCGTTTTCATCTAACACAGGCGTGGTATAGAAATATTCAGCAGCATGGTTTAGTAACAGAATATAAAACAAATTCGGACATTGGCAAATGGATTAAATACACTTTTGGTTTATTATATTTGGACCCGTAAGAAGTGGCTGATTGTTTTGTAGAAGATTTGATACCAGAATGCCCAACTGATGAAAGAGTCACCAAATATTGTGATTATTTAGTAAACAATTATATTTCTGAGGATAGTACATTTCCTCCTTGTTTATGGGCATGTAATTCAGCGAGTATTCTGCTTATGACGAATGCGTGCGAGTCGTTTCATTCGTTCTTCAATGACCATTTTTATTCTAATTCTCCATCTATATTAAGTTGGTTAAATGTTGTGAAAAATTTCATCCAAACTGATACGTATATAAAAATCAATAGCGTTAAAATACCAAAGACATCAAAAGATGCAAACATAATTAAAAAGAAAGTACACAATCAAAAACAAATAACGAGGTACCAATCAAATGATATTACTCGTTATGAATTCATAAAAAATATGTGTAATAATTTTAAAAATAAAGTGTAGGTATTCATAAATATATATTTTGAACGATTAAAATCGATTTTACGAGTATATGTAAATTTTTATTATGACTTAAATTTGATTTTTTAATGATAAGTGTTTATACATGTTGTGGACTAAATTTTAAATTTTTAAATTTTTAAATTTTTTTGGAAAACAAAGAGTATCGCCTCCTCGTGGTGTTTTCTGGATAACGCTAAATGATACTCAAATATTATAATCATTGCCAGCTTAATTTTAAATTTATCTAAACTGCTCTGGGCTAAACGGGTCCCGCCCTTTAATTTCTATTATCGAATCTTCGTTTATTAACCCGTCTGGACTTGCAGTTAAATAATGAAGTGATTTATGAACAAATAAACCTGCTAATTGTATAGTCCCTAAAGTTTTTGACGGCGTTTCTAGCAATTGATTCGTTTTCGATTCCATATCTTTATAAACTAAATAATATTTAAATAAAATGCATCTACAATTATGTAATTATAATTATAAATTGTAATCAATAAATATTATTTAGTAACTACGTTCACTCATTAAAAAACGTTAATCTTACCTCGTGGCTGAACTTCCTTGAAAAATATCGTACCTACAAAATATGCTTTATTGTATTTGCACGGGAAGTTGTAGGTCGAAGCTTACAGACTTTTCCAAAGTTGGATGTTGTTAGCCAATATTTTTGTATTGTTGCCACATATCGTTATCTTGCTGTCCAGTTGTACTTCGTTCAACCGCTACTATCTCTTCAGATTTTTGGTGTTATTTTTTTCAAAAATATTTCCTTTTTGTTTTGATACTCATCAAAAGGCATATCAATTATTTCGCAACCTATTTTCACAGCTCCATTATCATCATCGGGTCTAGAAAACAATTTACGCTTAGTAATTGTAAATCTATAAGTAATATTAAGTGGTTATAGTATGCTATTTATTTTTATAAATATAATAATTAAATTACGTCGGTTTTTTAAAATTTGAATGTCGTTTTATTGATATTTCACGCGTTTTATTAACTTTTTTAAATATATTTTGTTGTAGTTATACCAGGACTTATGTTACTATTTTTTTTTATGTAAGTGACTAATGTAGTTAGATCCCAAATTAAACGATGTCACTGCAGATGACACCTAACACCATACCATAATAATTTAAGAATTTAAAAAAAATGTAATATTTACTTACAATATTATATTTTTTTTAATAATCATACCTCGTAAAGAAAAGTTGATTCTTTTACCACCAACGTACTTGGCAATCACTTTATTAAAACCTTTAACTACATTGTTATTAACATTATAGATGAGACTCGATACATGATGTGTAACTATATTTCTGGCCCCTATAATATATCAGCCCATAATCCAGAAGTTTCCATTTGAGGAACTAGATTAACCTCATTTTCTTTTGGACCTTTACAAAAATAACTAAAGTATATAAACAAAAAAAATATAATATTATTCATACGTACATGTTTTGTAACCCACTAACCAAAATTTTACAAATAATTATGGTTCATTTGGCTTGTAACAATTAAAAAAAAAAAAAAATTAATTACCTAGCACAATCGTCATGGCAGTCAAATATGTGTACATGGTATGGGCTATTCAAAATATCGTGTTTTAAAAGAGCAATTTTTTCATTTTGACTGATATTCATTTCTTCCTAAGGGTTATTGCCTTCGTCACTGTACATCTTTAACCCATTAGCGCCGGAGTTTTTTTTATTTATAATTTTAACCAAAATTTCGTTGAAAACGTATAGGTATATTAGACCTTAAAAATAATAGTAAAAAAAAAAATGAATATTTTCATTTGTTTTTGAGATAAAACACGTTGCTATATGGCAACGCTAGGAGCTTATAATAACTTTTATCACGAAAATACAATTAATTCATGTTGTAATATTTTTTTATATTTGTTTCCAATTTATAACATAAATATATACATATAATATACTAAACTATGTTTGAAAATACTTTATAAATTTAAATATAATATTGAATTTAAGTAAAAAAAAATTGTTATTATAGCTTGCACAAAACATTTTTTTTTATTTAGCTTGTGTGGAATGGTATAAAACAATCGATACATAATCCTACATTGCATTTTGAGCACATTGTTCTCATAATTAACTTACAATCCTTTCCAGCACACCTTTTCTTTTTTTTATCTTCAGTTTGTTTTACCATATGATCTATTTTGTCAAATCTGATTGAGTCTGAAACCCGACAATCAGTCAAAAATGTTGATTTTGATGGTCTTCCGATTACTTTTGGCATAGTTTGATAACTTTGTAAATAAATATTTACGATTTCTCTTTTGAAATCAAGTTGATTAATTTTTGTTCCCCCTGCTTTGTTGTATAAAATCCAACTATTTTGGAGAGCTACATGCTTACATCGAACATCCATGTTATCAAAGGCCAGTACCATTTTTTCCCTCTAATACCAATACGGTAGCATGTGATATTCTGGTCCATTTGATCCGTACCGCCCATATACGTACTGTATTTTGCAATAAGTCTTGGTCTTGGGACTAATACATTTCGTTTTTCTTTTTGCGAAAATCGTTTTACTTGCCCGACATGTTGAGAACTACACGACGATGAAATCATTGTAACGACGGCATTGTCTATCCAAAGTAGATACAATAGTCCATCATTCCTCTCCATAGCAGTCTCAAAATATCCACGATTTTTTTTTTTTAAATTCTGTTTTGTTTGTCAATGGGCAATTTTTTGGAATCCTATTATCACGAATTGTACCAATGACACTATATCCACGAAATCTCAAGAATGAAAATAAAGCGGGACTTGAAAATAAATTGTCCATATAAATATTATATTTTAATTTTCTTTTATTATCCGGAATTTCATCTAACAATACCAAAAGTGGGCTAGCAGCCTTACCAAATAATTTTTTCTTAATCAGAATTCGATTTGAGGTTTTTGCTCTGATAAAGATCAAAATTCACTAGATAACCATCCTTTGTGTTCAGACACCATATTTTATACCCAAATCGTATTGGTTTTCCCCTGATGAATTGCTTACAGCTATGCCGTTCAAAGTATTTCACCATACTTTCGTCGTATGCCAAATGCTCTTCTGGTACGAAATTATCAATACATCGTTTTTTCAACATTTCCATAAAAGGGCGAATTTTCCAACCTTTGTCATTCTGGTTAATTTCTGTATTATGAGAACAGTGAAAAATTGACAAATTTGCAAACACCTGTCTCTGCGCATTGATTGGGATACAGCAATATTTTTCATGTCATCACCATTATTCCAATAATGACGTTTTGATGGTAAATCATTATAGCCACTTACGTAAAAAATTGCCAAAAAACATCGAATTTCGTTGGCAGTAATATTGGGATCGGGACAATTTAAAAATAATGCGTAATTCTTGGTTTCTACTACAAAATGTTGTATTATTTCATCGTCAAAAAAATTTTCAAAAATTTCGGTTATGGACATATTTTGATATTTTGAGTAGTCGGGTTTAGGAAATACAGTTGCAGTTTCAATATCAAAGTCGGCCTCCTTTATCCAACATGGTTTACGTTTCGATTTTATACGAGTGCTCAACCACTTTTTATATTTATCCGATAACTGATTAGGTCCTACGATTGAAGAAGTTTCACGTGTAGTATGAACTTGAGAAATGTTATTTTGACTGACTTCATAATTAACGCCTAAACGTTCATTGTTTTGGAATCGAATTTCAGCATTTGCTAATAATTGCCGAGAACTGAGATTGTCAACGAAACTAGTTGGGAAAATGGTATTTTTATAAATTTGGTTATAAATAAAATGAAAATAAATAAGAGACTTACCCACTCCCATCCTCATCTGCGGAATCTCCATCTGCCTCAACATGAGGATATGGAGGTTCAATAAAAATATTTCCCTCTATATCTTCATTTAAAAGAATATCTAACGCCTTGGAGAGTGAAAACCCATTTCTATCGAAAAAATAAAAATTCTATTAAAAACAGTTCTATAAACGATTAGTGTTGCCAAATGGCAACATTGAACTTCAAACTTATATAAATACGTGAATATTAGTATTTATTTATTTTTTTGTACGTAGCTATATAGATAATATTGTACTAAATGCGTTTTACATAGAAAAAAAATTATATACAATAAAAGTATTCCAAAATTTACTTACTCGAAAGAAAAATTCAGTTTTTCGTAGAACGACGGCAATGCACAAAGTCAAACAACGATATAACCAAAATGATAATAATAAACGGAATCGATTTTACCCGTATCTTATCTTGAAATAATATACTATTACCACAGAATAAATAATATATAATAATATATTTATTCTGTGCTATTACCTACATAATGTTATTGCCGCAGCAGTAGGTAAAATTCCCAATGAGAAAAGAGCTTCTAAAAATAGGTCCACCTATGTTGCCATGGCAACGCACGGCGTTAATATATATATATATTTATTGTTCATAAGTTTGTTAATTATTCATTGAAGTAAATTACCGTAATTTAATTCAACTATCTTTTAAAATTGTCCTCAAAACTCCAGTTACCACTATCCCAGAGGTACTTTTTCGAAGAGTTGATATATCCACAATTCGATTACAATAATTTCTTAGAATATGATTCACACATTCTATTTTTTAATAAATACATCGAGCCCATAAGGTTTTGTCAATGATAATTTTTTCATAACACTTGAGTCCCCGTCACCAATAAGTTTATTAAAAATTATATTGTGCATTGACATGCTTTGGCGAAAACCTTCAACAATTATGTCTGCTTCTATTGAAGTAGAAGTTCCTTCCCAGTTCTTAAAATATTTATGAACAGAAACTTCTTTTTCGTTGGATTCAGCTTATTGACATACAGCACTAAAATTTATTTCTAATTCCCATAAAAAGTATTTTTTATAAAAACGACTTATTGAATTTTTTATACATTTTAAATCACAAAATACTTTGAAAGCTTAGGTACGTCATTTCGACAAATTAAAACTTAAATCCTTTTTCGTTTACGTTATTTTCTTCCACTGCAAGCCTAGCCTCTTCTTTACCAGCCATTTCCATTGCTTCCAAAGCTGAATTCTCGGTGTGTTTAATTAAGTCATTATGGATTTTTTGGTATAATGGATTACTCATATTAGGCATATTCAAAAAAGCTGAAAATGTGTCTAGTTGTATATACTCTTGTCCAGTATTAACAATTGCAGCCACCATTGCCGAATTTACAGGCATACTATCACGATTTTCATTTGTGATTACTTCTTGTTTATTACAAAAACTACATGTAAAAAAGAATTCAGAAAAAAAGCCATTTCTAATTTATTTTACCAAACTTAAGTTTTTGAAAGTGCAGTCAAATGGGCGGTGGTCAATATTTTTAATGGCATCAAATAAAAACATTATATCAACTAAACGTTGACCACTACATTTCACCCTTTAAAAATTGTAAATTATTATTTAAATTTAAATTTTAATTTTATAAAATTACTCCAACACTTACTCGTCAGCTATTGTACTATTGAACGATTTTTCAATAGTATTAGGATTTATGTTTTCTCTTTTAGCCTCAATCTGAGTTCATAAAAGTTAATCCAATTAAAATATAGGTAGGTACCTAATTATTAAGGTACTTACTTGATGATCAATAATTGGGGTTTCTTTTTTTTTAATAACATTTTTTAACTTTTGCTTTTTAGATTTAATCGTTTTACTTAAATACCGACTTTTTTTCGTCTCGTACCTAAAATCTTTGTTATTCATTATCTATGAGAACTTGGAATAATTTAAATAATTAAATATAACACCAATTTCTAAAGCACTGATACTAATTAGTGTTGGGTAACGATATAATTTTGTGTATCGATATTGTATCGCGATATCGTATCGTATCGTAAATATAATTTTATGTTAATCTAAGTCCTAAACAATTTTAAAAAAACTTTTCGTATTCGTTTAATTAAATTTTTATCACTCTAAGGAATTTACTATATTAAGCTATAATTAATATTCATTATTTATTATTGATACACCAACATCGTACACATTTAACATACATACTTATTAGTTATTTATAGTAAACTATTGTTTAAACATTTGTTTTACCTAGTTAATTACTAGTTACATACAAACAATGAAATAAGTAAACATAATATTAAAATCAAATAATTTAAAATTGTTTTTTAAATGTTGCAGTATTGTTTTCTTAATAATCTTAACTCTTAACTAATATTAAGTTAAAATAAATAATCAAAAATTAAAAACTATTGTTACATAACTTACGTAACATAACTAAACAAATTACTCACACAAACTTCTTTTTAAAATGTCATAAAATTATTCTGGCTTATTTTATCATTTATGTCAACTCTCTTTGACTTCTCCTTAAATGTGTTCAAACCCGATAGCTGCATCCTAGAAAATAAATTCATAATTATTTTAACATTGTCTTGAATTCAAATTTAAAAAATGTAAATGTATGTTCTTACCAAAGTGTGGTCTGACGTCCTAGTGGATTTATAATAAGAGTTCAAAAAGAGAAGGTTGTTAACTCGATCTGGAGATAGTCTACTTCTTTTCTTTGAAGTTATATTGCCAACCTCACTAAACAGACGTTCACATGGGATACTAGTCGCGACTATCGAAAAGTATTTTTTTTGCCAATTATGAGACTTCTGCATATAAATTTGACTTTTCTTTCCACCATTTAAGTGGATCTTCATCCACGATGACATTTTGTAGTCATATTCTAGTAGTTTTGTAGTTCTCTTGATGCTGTTATCGGAGTTTCAAAATCAATTGAAAATTCGTCTTCATCATCGCTGTCAGCCATTAATGAACGCATTTTTTTGAGAGGTGGATTATCTTCATCTGAACTAATAACATTTTCTATTTAATTTGCTTTATTTTGATCATTTCTAATTACCTGACTCTGTGGATTCATTTCACAAATTTTAGTTTCAAGTTCTTCCCATATCCGATTTTTTTGCTCATCGAATATGAATTTTAGTTCGTGAAATCTAGGATCTAACGCAGCTGCTTTAGATAAAACTGGACTCACCATTTCTCGTCTAATTTTCAAGTCTTGTAGTATACTCAATTTAACTGTCTTTATAAAGTTAGAATCGGTTTCACACGTTTGAACTGTATTAAGAAGACTTTAAATCAAACGGTTTGCTACGGATGCTGTTACGTATTTGTCTCCGCTGAGTGTATTAGTTACAGACTTGAAAGGCTCTAAAACTTTAACCAAATCTTTTAAATGTTGTACTTCTGCTGATGTAATGAACCATTAGTCAGTTTTCTTATTTTTAGATATGACGGAATTGATTGAGTATCTATGTTTTATTACACTTTCTATCATATTGCATGTAGAGTTCCATCTTGTGACACAATCTTGCACTAATTTATTTTGTGGTTTTCTATATTTCACTTGTTCCTTTTCCAATTCACTTTGAGCTGACGAACTTCTATTAAAGTATCCAACTATCTTTCTTATCTTATTAATCAATTCCTTGGTAACATCATTTTTAAGACCAGCATTTACAGATAGTTGAATTGAATGAGCTGTGCACCTTACCAGATTAAATTTATCCATATCATTAATCGCTTTAACCATATTCGCAGCATTATCACAAACAAAAGCCACCACTTTATTTTCAATATCCCAGGTTTTAAGAACGGATTTTAAATTGCTTACTATATTTATAGAAGTGTGCGATTCGGGTACTTCGGTGACTTCCAAACCTCGTGAATGTAAAGACCAGCTGTCAATAAAATGACAAGTTACACCTAAATAACTGTTATTTGAAAAGTCCAAAAATCGATGGTCAAACTAATATCAGAAATATTTGATAAATACTTCTTAAAATTATCTCTTTCCAAAAGTGCTGCATGATCAATTAACCGTGATATTTTTCGTCTACTAGGTACAGTGTACTCGGGAATTCCTAAATCCAAAAATTCACGAAAGCCTTCTCCTTCTACTATACTCAAGGGTCTTAGATCTTTATCTATAAATTTTATTAAACTCTTTGTAAGTTCCTTGTTTCTTTTACTGATAAGAGGTAGTTTTGCTTTTGATCCTTTGAAATATGTCGCAATTCTGCTAGTGTTATTTTTTGGTTTCACATTTACACACTGTTGTAAATGTGAATTTAAATTTGATGTATTTCCACTATAAGCAATTGAATTCTTACACGCTCGACAGAATACTTTTTTTTTATCTAATATAACACCACTATCATTAATTTTAAATCCAAATTTTTTCCAAATATCACTCCTAGTCCCAAGTAGAGGCACCAATTTTAATTCACTCATCACTAAAAATAATGTTGTTATTTGAAATTAATAATTATAACTGTACTGTTGTAATAATCAGTTATCACTAATCACTATACGATGAACGATAAATGTCAAAAATGTTTGAAAAATAACGGACGTTTACATCACACCGACGGGCGACGACACAAATTACATTGTGGATTATGGAATATCCAGTGGTACTATACCGTGTTCCTCTTAAGTCGGAAAAATATAATATTATACTATTTTAATTAGTAGTTTAATTTTATATTGTCAACGAGTTGCTGCATAGATACATGCATAATAATATCTGTTTTGTCGCCGCGACAAATCTTAGGCCGCGTGCACATTAGAAAGCGTTGCGCGGTGAGCGATGGGCGATGAGCGATGAGCGTTGACGAAAATAAATCAAACACGGTAATTTTATCGGAGCTGTGCACACTGACCTTGGGCGTTGAGCGTTAGCGCTGCGCTGTGCACGTTGCGTTGTTTATTTTTCAAGACGTCTTGAATTGTGAGCGTTGTCAACTGTTTATAATTGCATAAAATTATTCATTTTAAAAGCACCATGTGTTCAAAAAATAAGTTTACAAATGAGCAACGAGAACTATTAATTTCCGAAGTTCAATCAAAACCTATTTTGTGGAATGATCGGCATCCAGATTATAAAAAACGGATAAAACAAAGAAAATGTGGGAAGAAATTGGGAAAGTAGTTGGATTTTCAGGTAAAATAATATATTAATATTACTACAGTTGCGTAATGTCAGTTTTTAATAGAGGAGTTTGCATTTTTACCGTCCAAATAGATAGGTCATATTCTTGATGGATCATATTCTTAAATTTAGATGTTTGTTTATCAAATCCATACAACGAAACCTATTTTTTACAAGATAATTTACATATATAGTTAATGGATTTTAAGATTACATTTTTATTGTGTGTTAAAACTAAATGGGAATATGGTATACTGATATTATTGTTGTTGTAAATTCAATAATTATATGTTTTTTATCCTACACAAACACCAACTATCATGCACGTACTCATATTGCGTTTATATGTACATAAAATAATATATTTTTCTGTATGTTTATATATGTATAACAACATAATTGTTGATCTATTATAGTATAATACTAAAAGCTATTAATAATAAAAAAAAAAATAATATATTCCAACTATTGATTAGTAACAGGGCTCGGGACTTGATGTATTTTGCATATTTGTTCGGAAAACATCTGTAGAATCTCTACAGAGGTCTGTAGAGATCATCTGAAATTTTTACTAACTGGTCTTGATTCGGAACAGGCATAAAGTCTTCAACTAATTCTTCCCAGATTATTTTACAAGTCTCGTGTACAATTTTACCTACTGTCGAAGCTCCCATTCTTAGTGTAACTGCCAAATTTCGAAAAGAAAGGCCAGTAGATAAATATCTAATGAACAAATAGGTAATTGCATTAAATTTAATAAAAAATGTACATCTCCAGTTGTTTAAAAATAAACAAAATATTCTATGTTTATTTATTAATTTTACAATTTGAAAAAAATGAGCATTGGAAGTAAAAACATTTGTACAAAACTCGTCAAAATATCCGTGTTTATAATAGAAAATTAATTAAAATTTATAATACATTTTAATAGCAAACAAATTTTAAACTGTTCAATCACTGTCTTTTTACCCTATATTAAAATAGATTTAATTTTGTTCTTCTTAAATGTATTCAACGTGAAAGTTTATTGAAAAATGTATGAACTGAGTCATTGAATTAAATAATATACAATTAATTTAAATAGTTATTTTAATTTAGGTGCAATTGTAAAAGCAAAGTGGAAGAATCTTAAAGACAAATTTAGAGTAGAGCTTCAAAAAATTCCTGTTGTAAGGTCTGGGGCAGAAGGCAGTAGTTACAAGCCATAATGGCCATATTTCGAATTAATGTTATTTGTGAAAGACACGCTAATTCCAAGTGTAACAAGTGGAAATCTTCCTACTACTATGACTTCTGAGACTCGTTCAGAAATAAATGACTCAGAAGATGAGTCTATCGAAATTGGAAATTACGAAGAAAGTAGTACTGACGGGCTTCTTCCAGAAACACCTGCCTCTTTTTCTTCAAATGAATTTTCAACACCCGCTCTGAAAAAAAAGTGTAAGAAACGGCGTGTTGAAGACATGGACTATGATCCTTTTTTGCAAATAGAGCAACAAAAACTAGATCTTATTAGGGAAGAGAAAAAAAGGGACTCAACTATGACGAATAATCCCGAGTACCACTTTTTAATGAGTCTGTTGCCTTATTTTGACAAATTAAATGCTTTGGAAAAATTACAACTAAGAACAAATATTCAAAATGTAGTTTTCCAAACATTACAACATAAAGAAATCGAAAAAGAAAGGGCAATGATGTACATTCCACCACAAACGATTTCGTCTCAAGAAAGTTCTCAGAAAGAAACTTACCACCAGTTTCCACAAAACACAGGGCAAGATTTAAGTACTCCAAATATTTATACTCAAAATATTTACAATTAATTTAATAAAGTTAAAATAATCAATTTGTATTATTTATTTTTAAGGCGTATGCTTAAGTTATAATAGTACTTTTTTTCAAGTACCAAAGGTATTGTGGAATTTATTTTTATTTAATTTTTTACCTCAGTTATTTTAATTTCCTTTGTTTTAATTTCTATTTCCATGTTTGAGAAAAAGCTATTGTAAAACTATATTGTTAGCAATGTAATAAAACATTCATTCATAATAAATTATGAGTTATGACTTACCTAAGTGTCACATAAAGTCTTTCGGTTGCAGAAATTGGTTTTTCAAAATTTGTCGTTTTTTTGGTTAATTTAAATTTTACTTTGGACAAAATAAAGTCAAAAGTCTCTCTTGACATACGTAAAAAATTAAAAAACCTTTCACTATCTCTTCTTAATTCATTATAAATATGATGAAACTCGTCAAATTCACTACGTTTTTTGTTCATTTCATGAACTCCAATCCTTCTATGTTTTTTACTTCGAAAGCGATTTCGTAAAAATGTATTATTGGTAAGTAAAATACGTCGAATTTTTGAGCACAGTACCATGGTGATGACTGCAGGTGACTAAAATATTATAGACAACGCTGATCGCGTGCTGTTTAGTGTACACACTTCATCGCTCACCGCTCAACGCTCGTCGCTCACCGCGCAACGCTTTCCAATGTGCACGCGGCCTTACAATATAGGTCAGTTGTTTGCCGCGACTCGCGTGGACAGATAATTTAGTGACCAAAATAATTATAATAATATATTATGTTTTAGTATATATATATTAATATGACACTGTCACACAAGGTTACAAATATAATATATAACGACACAGGGCACCGGAATAATAATAATAATTTAGTATAAATAAATAAGTGAAATAATACAAATAATAATATTACCAAAATATAACTAATATAAACATTATGTCATCAGATGAAATACAATATATAAACAAAAATAGACCTGATTCCGGTAGCGGGTCGATCCGAGTCGGCACTGTTCACGGGCGTGATAAAATATTAGGACCGGCTTGACGATGTAGCAAATATATAGGCTCTCTAGTATCTTGTGTGTATAAAAAAAAAATACAGCCGCGACGGTTCTCGTATGTATTTATAACGACCGAAAAATGGTGTTTCGCACCCTGGCCGACAGATGGACGCAAAGTGATCACACGTGGTGTAAGTATTAATATTTTACACAAGTATATAATATATTATATAATATTTCGCGGTCGAGTCGTGCACAATAATATTAAATAGAATAATTTTAAATAAAATTCGTCCAGACACGAACTTGCGTATAGTATAGAGAACAGGACACAACGTGGTTTTTTGCTGTCACCGGACAACACGCACACGCGTTAAAGGTGTCGCGACAACTGCGGCAATAACACGCACAACCGGTGTCGGGCGAAAAAGTGAAAAAGGTGTGAAGACGACGCGACAAAGTTGACGCGTCGACCCGGAACGACGGCGACAAGACGCGGCGATCACAGCCGACCAGATAATGGCTCGTGCCGTAGTGACCTTTGGTCATAGAAAACGCGCCAAGAGGGTCGGTGTTCGAACAATATCATTGTAGAAACTATCAATATATTTGCTTATTATAACTTATAAATACTATTTTAATTATAATCTTTAGAATTAATTAAATTCTATTTATTATAGACGATAACATCCAAGTATATTGTATATATGATGGTATTAAATTAATAATAATAAAATCATTTCCGTTCCTTCTTTGCATTCCGGGAAAAATTGAAATAACAGATGTATTTATAGACCATATACAAAACCAAATATACCATTCAATTTGTATTTCGTAATGTTATCATAAATCAAACAATCCCAGAAAAGTAAGGAGACATTTAAGTTAATAACTAATTTGTCGACTAGGCATCGACGCTGGCGTTGAACGTCTTAAAACCTACAAAATAAATAGTAAATACTATGTATTTTTCTTGAAAAATATTATTTTCGATATCACGATATATCATACAATTCAAAATAGTACCGATGTCGATAATTTGTCACGATATTGATTTTACAATGATGTATGTTTTTTTTTTTTTGTCCCTGTACAGCATAACTAGTCGAAATAATTCTCCAATTTCAAACTATGGGGGTGGTTTCCGATGTAAAAGTGAATATCCTTGGTGCATTATAGAGGTAAAAAGTTAACATTTTCCAACAGTTTGTAATTGTTAACATGGAAGTTAACACGAATTTGTAACATGTTCATACTTACTAAAAATATAATATACATTAATACAGGTTGAAGTCACAAATATTTATTTGCTTTATAATATGCAAAGGAGTTAAAAAAAAAAAAACCTGTCAAATCATTTTTTTTAATTAAAAATAAAACTGGTATATTTTTACAAAATTAGTCTACTTTTTAATGAGCATGTGTTGGAATTTCTTATTTTTTTATTACAATTTTTTTTTTTGTTTGTTTGTTTTATACATAACAAAACATTATAGGATTACATATAAAAGTAACAAGCACATACACTTTGAATAAAGTAAGTATTATTTTAAACACAATTATATCTTAAGAAAACAACTTATTTTAATGTCACTAAGGCCAAGCTTTTTCAAAATTTATATTTTGCATACATGTCATATTAGATTCTGAACGAAGTGATGAATGTATTGATTTTATAATGATTTATGTTTTTTTTTTTTGTGTCTGTGTACAGCATAACTAGTCGAAATAATGCTTCAATTTCAAACTTTGAGGGTGGTTTCCGATGGAAAAGTGAATATCCTTGGTGCATTATAGAGGTAAAAAGTAAACATTTTCCAACAGTTTTCAAAAAAATCGAGAAAAACAAAAAAAAATGATGGAAAAACAAGAATTTTTACGCAAAACCAGTTTTCGTCAAAATCGAATTTTTATTTTGCTATAACTCAAAAACTAATCGATGTAAATACTTGAAATATTCACCAAATGTTTATATTAGCGTTCTCCATACACAGTTAAATTTTCAAAGAATTTTGGCCTTTTTTTGAACTATTTATAGACAATTGAAATATTCAATTTTTCTAAGTATTTTTTTTTTTTAATAACGATAAAAAAATTTTGGTTGACCGGAAAATTTTGAAAATGTAATACATGGTTTCTTGTAAGTTGTTCTTAATGTGATAAAAAAAAATCCGAAATCATTAGTCACAATTTTTTTTTATAAGTAATTAAAGTTCAAATTTATACGAAATATGTCAAAATTGCGAAAATTTGCAAGTAATTTTGTGGTTGGAAAATCGTAAAAATTTTTTCTTTTAGAACTAAGTTTTGAAAATTTGGTACAAGGTTTTCCATAAATTTTTCTTCAAATATCTGTAAAAAAAACTCTACCGGATTCAGACAAAAAATTTTTATGAGTATTTGAAATTTAAAGTTTTACAAAACCCCGTTAAATAATGGTTTAGCCCCAAATGATTTTTGATATTTGTTGTTATTCAAATAGTATAAGTCGTAAATACTTAAACATTTTACCAGTTATTTAGATTGGCATTTTCTTTACATGATTTAATTTTCAAAATATTTTGAGTTTTTTTGAGCTATTTATAGACAACTGAAATTTTAAATTTTTCTGAAAATTTTTTTTGAAGTGTCGATAAAATTTTTTTGGCCCTATCAAAATACTTGAAAATTTTATACAAAGTTCCGCATATGTTATTCTTATAGTGATTTAAAAATTATAAGAATACATTGCCACAATTTTTTTTTATTAGTATTTGAAGTTCAAATTTTGACGAAAATATTTGCAAATTATTTTGTAGGTATATTTCATAAAAATGTTTGTATAGGTAGCTAAAAGTTGAAAATTTAATACAAGATTTTTCATAGGTTTAGCTTACAATAATTATAAAAGAACTTAAATTTTGGTGTATTCAGGCCATTAAAACATAAACCACCTTTTTCACCAACCACTGGAAATTATATCCTAGGCTGACAAATCATCTTCGTTCAGAATCGTTTTTCGTATACAATGATACCTATCATTGCATTCAAATTTAACCTACCCTAATCCGAGGTCAACCCCGCCCCCTAATGTACAGCAGAACGGTACCCACTTGCCCACTTTTTTTAATTGTTTATTATAAATACAATATTTTATATTTAAATATACATAGGCATAACACATAGGTAAATAGTTGATATTATATATTTTATAATTTATTATTATAATGTTCTTATACTATAATGCATATAATCATAATATAATATATGTATAATTACCTCCTAATAAAAATAAATAATATAAATAATAGTACATAGTATATACACGCGTATAACAGTATAATACATAAATAAATTTTATAACATTTTATACTTTTTTGAGTTTACTATTTATATTTTCCAATATATGTGGAGGTTCTTTTATATCATCTAAAAGTAATCGTTTGCCGTATTGCGGGCTTATTATTTCTGGCAATAAACAATGCATATAGAAACTAAAAAAAAAATTGAATAATATTTACCTATTATTATTTATTTTCTACTTATTGCGGTGTTTAAAAATAATATAAATATTTCTTACATTTCTAATTTTTCAACCATTTTTTGTGACCAAAATGTATCATCGTATACAATTTTCTGAATTTTAGTCCAATTAGCTGAGTGTACAACAAAATAACAAAATTTTTTTTGACAAATGTGCATTTGGCCTTGCACTTGAAAATAATAATGGCTTTCAGGTTTGATTGCATTTTATTTTCTACAATTCGGCAATAAGGCATCTAAAGTTTTCAAAAATAAAATATATATATTTTAGTCAAAAGCAGCTTTATTAGTAACAACTAACAAAAGTGCATAGGTTATAACTTTTATATTTACTTTTTTGTTTAATATAGCTTCCTCAAATGAAATAGAATCGTTTGCACCAAAAGAACACTTGATTTCTACAACCCCGTCATCTTCAACTAAGCCATCTATAAAATGAAAGATATAATTTTTTTTTTCTGTAAACCTAAATCTAAATATATATTAATGATAGATTTATTATAATACAGAATACACACCTGGAGAAGCTGCTAAATAACATAAATTTGCATCTATCACCAGTCCGCTTGGTCGTACCTTACAGTTTAAAATAGTTTCAAGTGTTGTTAAAGCAGAAGATTCTAATGCTTTTCGATATTCAGTGGCTGCAGTGGAACATTTTCTGTATAATAAGCCATATACAGTTGATTTGCACGAAGTTGTTGATCTCATTTTACAAAAACGCCCGAAGTTGGACGCGGTTAAACGATGTCTTTTTTCACTATGTGTTTTGTACCGTGCCTTGTTGAGTGGACTGTATCTTCTTAGTTGCCGTGCGTTCGCTTGTGGTGGTTTGGCGGTGTTATTGCCGTACGGTCCGATTGCGCAAGTCTACCCTGGGTGGGTCTTGCTACAGCTAGGTGCCGTATATCAGAGGTCCCAAAAACCGCGCAAGTCTGCCTGGGTAGGTCTTGCTACGGTTGAGGTAGGCTGAATACTAAATGATTTTGTGCTCCACACTGGTACTTATAGGCGGCGGCGCTGTGTAATCGCCGAAGCCGCTCGCGTTAGTCTTGTGATTGGTTATTGCGGTCGTAACTACGCCCTCCGTGGCCTGTGATTCGTTGACGCCTGGAGATACGCGTACTCTGGCTTGTGATTGGCTAAAGCGCGTGAGATACGCGTACTCTGGCTTGTGATTGGCTAAAGCGCGTCCCCATTCTATCATAGAACGCGGGACCGGCCGTTTTGTTAAGTGTGGCACCGTAGCCAGCGTGCAGACCTAGGCTCCTCCGGCGCATAGCGCGCGGGTCGCCGAACGCTTTGTCCTTGCTCACCCGTGAGCCCTTATGCCGTTACTGGTGTAATGAACATTTATGACACAGTACATAGATTCGGCCCTTTACAGTCGGCGGGAAGTTAGTAGCTCATCTGTACGCCTCCCGACGTCAAACGTGCCCGTTGCAGCGTTTTATTCGCGACGATTGACCAGACAGAGTGCCGACAGACTGTATTCCGAATCTCATGCTGTTGTGCAACGTATTTTGGCCTACGGCCCCGTACAAATAATATAGATGTTGAACAGAGAATATACCTTTTATTTTTGGATAAACATAATAATAATTAGCGGAGAATACGACGACGTGTGGCGCGAACACTATGTCAAAGTTGACTATTAGCTTGGTCTCTTGTCTTTTCTTCAAGAGCCAATCGTTCACTTTTTTCTAATTTTAAATTGTTTAAAAATTGTAATTTTTTGCATTCAATTTCTTTGTGTGTTTTGTGGTCTTCCGGAAGTGGCTCAGCTAAACCATAATGTTGGTTTGGCTTGGTGGCTGTTATTTTTACTCTGGATTTCGGGAAGAGTTCTTTTCGTTTTTTATTAGTTGTTAGTTTCATCTCATTGGCTTTTAAAAATGTTTTTCCAACTTCACCTAAATATTGTGACATAATTATAGACTTTAAAGTTTGAATTTTATAAAAAAAAAAAAGATTGAAAATTTAGATTTGTTAAATTTTTAATAATTATCACTAAAATAAAACTCACATATAGTCACATTCGAGTAAAATTTAATCTATTACAAAATGTTTATTTTGTTTTATCGTTTTATTAAAATGTAAAATAAAAAAACAATTCTTTACTTACCTGAACTTATGTTTGTAATGTTTTTATGCATTTTTCTCAGGTACTGACCATATGAACTGTATCAAACTAATGCAGCTTCAACTCTAACATTATACGAATTACGCTGTGAAAAATTTATCCGCTTTCCGGCAATGTGTTTATTTATTATCGAATTAAACTGTTCACAAGCGTTATTATCTACATTCATATAAAGGCTATCAGAATGTCCCGCTATTCTGTTGCTAATTTGTGTTACTTCTTGGATTAAACCACTTTTTTTAGCTTCAAAAATTAAATTAACCTCGCTGTTTTTTTTACCAATACAAAAGTAAGGTTCACAATTTCCATGTTCTCCTAGTATGTGGTAAAAACAATTCTTAATATCTTTTCGGATACCTACAATATTTGTAAAAATATAGTAAAAAAATAATAAACTTTTTTGTAAATGTACAACTGTATAACATACTATATATTTTATCAGACATAGTGCCATCGACGTCTTTATGATGTGCAATGGATTTCGTTATAGCAGTTCTAAACCACATTGCATTATTCGCTATATAATTCCTAATTCGAATAGGATATTCCGTTTTTTTATTTAAAGCCATAATCTTTTGACAATAATTTCTTAAAAGGTGGTTACGACATTCTACATTTTGAACGACACATAAATATCCATATGGCATTATTTCTTTCAAACGTTTCATAACACTACTGTCACCATCTCCTATAATATATTTTATAAAAATTCATATAGGTACCTATAGGTATAAATGTATAATATACTAAAAATATACAAAAAACAAATAACAAATACAGTTAAAGTCATGATATTTATGATATTACTATTAAAATAATTTGTTTTACTATTATAGTAGGTACTAGCTGACCCGACACGGCGTTGCCCGTGTGTTACTTTCTTTTTTTGCATTTTCGTATGCCGTGTGAGTTTTTAATTTAATTGTATTGATAGTGCTAATATTACGTCGAATTCACAATTTAATTTTGTGTGTGTGTGCGTATGTTTTGCTATAAACATAGCACTAGTAAATTCATTGATAACATATATATTTATAGGCCATGAATATTATTATATTTTTATATTATTATTGAAGCACCTCCATATATAATACTACATTGGTTGTTCTTCCACTTGGGACAAAAATGACTAAATGTAAATGTATCACCATTTAAATCAGGTTGTTATAGCAACTATTTATAAACAAAAATTCAATCGTAATTTTAGCTGTCCCACCCGGCGTTGCCCGCGCAAAAGTCACCTCAGGTGAGAACCGAGATTTTTTTTATATTATATTAATAATAATAATAGCTGACCCGGCAGACTTCGTATTGCTTACTTCATGTTTTGCACCTCGATGCCCGTTAAAAATGCCAATTCCTTATGACTCAGACTTTGTTCAATACGTTATTTAATATTCGATGGATGATGTTCTAGATTTATCTTAAGTTTTCTGTTGCCCGGAATAAAAATTCTGATTCGCAGCAGTATATTATCAGATAGGCAATCTACCTGCGGTAGATCGCGGACCTAGTGCTGTTTGTACGTAAGTGTATGATTTAACTCTAATAAAGTATCAAAGTTATACTAAGTTTGACATAATAAGGTAGATTAATATAATCAATTAATACATAATCCTAACCTAGGTTTTGATTCTCAAAAATCTTGAATAACCCGGCTTTGCCCGTGTACATTTTTTTGTGTTACCTACTATAACTTTTATTTTATCAGTTTTTATATTTATTACAGTCTGCTTTTAGATGTTATGTTGATCCTTGGTTGCCCATGTATTGTAACATTGTAATTTGTCGGCAAAAAATACTAAACATTATGGTGTTATAAAAACCAAAAAAAAAAATATATAATTATATTGAAATATATTATTCATCTCAATAACTCTTTATAAACAGTATTTTTGGTACTGCCTTTTGGGGCTAAAATAACCCAAAATAATTAGCTATATAATTAGCTGTAATAATAAAGTGATAAATGTGTTAACACATAAATCAAGTTGTTATAGCAACCATTTATTTAAATAAATTTAATAAACAAAAATTAAAAACAAAATTTCCATCGTAAATCTCAAAATCCCCGTTTGAGCAACCCTTTAAAATGTGGATTTCGAAAAATCCTTTCTTAGTGCGCCCTTACATTGCTTAAGGAACCTCTGTACAAAATTTCAAGTCTCTAGACCCAGCGGTTTGGTCTGGGCGTTGATGAGTGAATAGGGGCCGTCTCCTATATGTATATAGATTACGGTGCGTGAATTAAATTGTTGACAAACATTGTATATTTTATTATATTGAATAATATAAAATATTTAACTATTATAAAAAAAAATCTTAAAAATATAAAAACACATTTATTTTTAACAGACATTATATTAATATTTACCGATTAATTGGTTAAATTTCAAGCCATGCATTTTCACACTAATTTTAAATCCCTCAGCTACTGCGTCCGCTTCTATACTAGTAGCTCCTTTTGCCCAGTTCATAAAACAAACATGTTCTAAAGCGATTTCATTATTAATTTTGGCTCGTTCGCAAATAACGCAGTATCTATTTCTGATACTAATGAATAATATTTTTTTAGAACGGTATCCAATAGTTGTCGCCTGTAGGTATTACATTTATAATGAATATAATATGATATAATATAGTAATATAAATGTATGTATTGATTAAATTTTAACTTTACCACTCCCGACAAAGCATCATACTTTGTCTTATAGCTACGTTTGCTCCACTGTCCATCTGCAATCACTGTGCACATAGGTATACCATCGTTGTCTATATTACCACTTTCCAATGCTATTTTTTTTTTCTTCTTCACCAGCAATTAACATTTCTTGTATGGCAACATCATGTATTTTTTTACTTAGAACAGTTTGCACTTTAAAATAAGTTGTTGGTGACATATACTGAATTGAGGCTGATAATTCAGCCAATTGTGAATGACCAATTCCAATAGCAATAGTCCCGCTTACGATTCCCTCATTAATCGGTAAAAACGTTGAATATTTTTTTCAGATTGAATGTTTTTAACAATACCACACATTTTACATTTAAATTTAAATTCAGAATCATACTCTTGTTTTCTTTCGGATATAAATGTCATATTTATAAATGAACAACCAAAATCACCTGTAGTTGTTTTAGTTGTTTTAGTTTTAATGTTCACTATCTTTTATTTGTTCAAAAATATAAAAAAACAACAATTCTCCGCCCCTGGCGCATATCTGATGTTACACTATACAAAATATAATTAAATTTTTAAATAATTAAACACAAACTATTATATAGATAGTATAATTAGTATTTTATGATTTACCAATCCGAGTTTTCGACATCATCATATTCAACTTGTAGTGCTGGTAAAGAGTCTTCAGAATTACAATAAAATGTATTTTCTTTAGTTATTGTTTCATTAGTTTCAATTGTTTTAAAGATACCACAAATGAAATTTTCAATTTTCCTAAGAATTTTTTTTTGAAGTGTCGATAAAATTTTTTTGGTGGAGTTAAAATATTTGAAAAATTAATACAAAGTTCTTCATAAGTTATTCTTATAGCGATAAAAAAATTATAAAAATACATGGGCAATTTTTTTTTTTTTATTAGAATTTGAAGTTCAAATTTTGACAAAAACTCGTCAAAATTCATAAAATTGTTTATATTTATATCTAACGTTAAATATTCTAGACTGACAAATCATCTCCGTTCAGAATCGTTTTTCGTATACAATGATACCTAGATTGCATTCAAATTTAACCTACCCTAGTCTGAGGTCCGCCCCACCCTCTAATGTACAGCAGAGCGGTACCCACTTGCCAACTTTTAGATTCTGAACGGAGTGATGAATGTATTGATTTTACAATGATGTATGTTTTTTTTTTTTTTTGTGTCTGTGTACAGCATAACTAGTCGAAATAATGCTTCAATTACGAACTTCGGGGGTGGTTTCCGATGGAAAAGTGAATATCCTTGGTGCATTATAGAGGTAAAAAGTAAACATTTTCCAACAGTTTTCAAAAAAATAGAGAAAAAAAAAATGACGGAAAAACGGGAATTTTCACGCAAAACCAGTTTTCGACCGAATCGATTTTTTTATATGGTTGTAATTCAAAAATTAATCACTGTAAATACTTGAAATTTTCAACAAACGTTGATGTTAGTGTTATATATATACAGTTAAATTTTCAAAATTTTTGACTTTTTTTGAGTTATTTATAGACCACTGAAATTTTTGATTTTTATGCGAATTTTTTTTTGAAGTGTCGGTAAAAAATTTTGGATGACCAAAAAAACTTGAAAATTTAATACAAGGTTCCTTATGAGTTGTTCTTATTGTAGCTAAAAAAAATTAAAAATCGTTAGTCACAATTTTTTTTTTATAAGCGTTTATAGTT